>NC_064286.1:4892147-5024977 GCF_019186545.1 Solanum stenotomum
ATATATATATATATAAAACCTAAATTTAATGGTAATTGATCGCTAATATTGCTAATACGCTTGAAGTCAACACCATATCGTCACGACCTATTATAGCATCACCGATATGATGTTGACCAAATTCGATGTGAATCTCATGACGCCCACGCTAAATTCGTGTCGGATCGACACAAATGATTGTTATGTTTGTTATATGTGAAAGTTGCTCTATATAAAACACTAGAAGAGACCTCTTTTACCATAAATTTTTTAAAAAGGTTATGCTATAAAATATGTTTTTTCACCCCATTTCCACATAATCAACTCATGATGGAAAACAAATTTCTATTGATATATTGAAAATAGACACTGAATATTTTCTCTTTAATTAAAATAATTATAAGAATAATCACAAAATATTTTTTCGTGGAAAATATCTATTGAAAAATAATAATATTTTTAATAGTATATATATGCATTACATATCACATTTAGAAAGGTGCATATCCTGTTTGTAGCACTGAAAATAGTAAAGAAATTACTTTATATCTTATCCATATTATTGCTACATTTTTAGAGTCTTTGACAAGAGATATTGATTGCTTTTTAATGTATGGTTGTAATATGATTGATTGATGAGATACGACATTATCATATATAGTTTCGTCAACCACCACTGAAATTATATTGTATTAACATAAAAAGAAAAAAAAAAAGAGTTCACTTATATATATAGATATAAATAGTGCTAAATTATTTTAATCCATCATATAGTAGTTTCTAAAAGTTTTTTTTTGTCAGATTACTAATTTCACTTATTACAGGTGATTTTTAAAAATAATACTAAACATAATAACATTACAATAGTCAATTAAATAGTACAGCAACCGATAATTCGACAAATTTGGAAAGAGGCACAAGAAGAAGGATGAAAAATGCGCAACTTTAACAAACCGAAGGTAAAATATGCTAAGTCAAAGATTAATAAAAGCAAAATTAAATTTTACTCATAATTAAAATACTAAAAATGTTATTATTTCGGTTTTAAGTGATTTGATAGTGTTAAAAATTATTTATATTGTCAGTAATATAGTCTATAGAAGCTAAACTCTATACAAAACAATAGCTACCGCCAAGGGATGTGACAAAATTGTACGTTATTTCCATCTTTAATCAGAATTTTTAAATTCAAGTTCTGAAAATGTATTTTTTATTAGAAATTGCTAAAATTTTGTAAATGGACTTTTTAATTTGCCCCCCTCCCCCCAACCCAGTGCCGGCTCTTGCCTTTGTAAAATAAGTCTTATGCCTTTTGGGGGCCCCAAATTATTATCAAAATAAATTATGTGTTAAATTTTTATAGAAAAATAGATTAATTATGATAAAAAAATATATTATTTTACCCACTTTCACATCTTTTATACTTTAAATAAGAATTAATAGTGAAAAATGTTGAACAAAGTTAATTACAAATTCTTTTATATTTCTTTTTAAATTTTAGTTTCAAACATTACAACAAGCATATTAAAATGGTGTATACCAAGTCATCAACTTCTTGAATCAGATTCTATGGTTCTAATTCTTATCTTTATTTAATATTTGTCAACTAATTACTTATAAAATTATGTTAACAATTCATATAATAATTGTCTCACTAAAAGGATGTTTCTCAATGTTAAGTTGATAAAATCTTACCTAAAATCAATAACTGAAAAAATAATATTACATACTTATAATTTCATCTAAATAGTGTAAGAAAAATAATTTTTGAATAAATATGTATAGAAAGTTTTTATTTATATTTTAAGCCTCAAATTGAAATTTCGCTTTAGGCCCCTAATTACGTTGAGCCACCCCTGCCCCAACCCCCTTCACCCCCACATCCCTTTTCCTTCCTTTTTATATAGGGACCCTTGACTACTCCTATTAGGCTTCTTTGTCAACTCTTTGTAAATTTGGCCGACCAAGAAAAGAAATATTATCTACACATGCCACAACTATAATATGATTTGATTCGATAAGATAAAAAAGAATGGTTGATGATGGAGTCGATGTGGCACGTGGCACACCTCCATGTGGTTTATTTCTATTGGTGGATTAACTTTAACTTCTCAAAATTAAATTTTTTCATCATGACAAGAGGGTTCATGTCTAAGACTAAGGTTTTTCAAATTTTCTCGATGTTCGATATTTATATCTGTTTTGATATTTTAATTATAATCAAGGAAAGTAAATTCTCTTAATTAATATGGAAAGCAAGTGGACTTGCAAGTAGAAATCTTGATGAAACGTATCTAAAAGAGTTTGAGAATTATTAGTAATCGTTAATTTATGACTAGCTAAGTAAATTCTGGATAAAAAAGATGTTTAACCATAATAAATGAGTTGCTTTTTTTGTCGTCATAGAGAAGCTCTTGGCGAAAAGACCTTAGGATAAGTTGTTAAGAGAAATTATTGAGATGGAAGAATCAAGGCGTTCACGTAATTTCAAAGAAAGAAGGTTGACAATTACTCCCTCCATCCACAATTATTTGGCAGGTATACTAAAAATAGATGTCCAAGATTAATTGTCAATTTAAACAATCAAGAAACAATTAATCACTTTTTTCTAATTATGCCCTTAATGATAGTGTAGTTCAATTGAAAAGTTATGTGGACTTTTAGTATTCTTGATATAGTAGGGTTATGTTAGTCAAATTACACCTTCTATTAAATTTTCCTTGAGGGGTGTGTATGACCTTACCCTGACAAACAATTGTGGACGGAGGAAGTAGTAGTTAGAATCTATTTTTTCATCTTTAAGTAATGTTTAATGGTCTTTTAGATTAATGCTACGTGGATTATAAAATAATTTATGATTGAAATTCATTTCAAATCTTACACTTAGCTGAAAAGTCAAAAATAGTAAAAATAAAGCTAATTGACACCGTTAGCTTTACTTTTACCATTTTTGGTTTTTCTATTAAGTGCAAAATTTGAAATGAATCTCAACCATAAATTATTTTATGATCCACATGACATTAATCTAAGAGACCGTTGAACATTACTTGAAGAAATAAAACTTGACTGGATCTTTTTCCCATGCATGCACTTCTTCTTCATCAAAATTTAAACTTCAGACTTTTAATTAAAAATAAAGAATCTTATTCAACCCTGATCCCACTATAATCATCGATGGTCTCTAATGCTAGATTCAACAAAATATTATTGGGTGCATGTTACATTAGTTAGGTGATTATGGGAGGGTGCAATGAATGAGAATGCACACACTATCATGGGCGGAGCTATAGTGTTCCGAGGGTGTCCAATTGGACATCCTTCGCCGAAAAATTATATCGTATATATAAGTAAAATGCTATTGGTAACAGTTAAAGTTAATAGATTGGACACCCTGAACATGTCAAGATACTATTGTCCAACGGTGTGAGGCTCTCCTGCCTTACTTTGAAGGCGTGGGTTCGAATCCCCACTAGTGCATTTTATAATCATTTTAAATTTTAAATAGAACACTCTTATTTTACTATTCAGTAACATATCTCTTTAATTGTCTAAGCTAATTAAATTACATTCTTAATTAGAAATCTAGGTTTAGTAGCTAATTGAATTTTCAATGAATTTGACTTTTATTTCTTTTCATTAAAATTTGAAAAAAAACTTAAATGTAATTATTTAATTTAAAGTTAATAAACAAATTCTAAACTATTTCTATAAAGTTGCTAAAAGCGAACAAAACCTCATTTGATTCTGCTTTTATTATTTATATCTCGTTATTGTTGTCATCACCCTAAATTAGTGAAAGTTTGAAACGTAAAAATGATTTCATTTTAAGCTTAATCCCCCCCCCCCTCCCTCCCTCCTTTTCTTTGTTTTGTTCGTTCACTTTATATTAAATTAAACACAAATATTAAAGCCAAATATTATGCAGTTTGATTTTAAAAATTTTAATACATTTATTCGTAAAGAAAAAGTAATATTAATATTATGTAGGTCAATTTTAATTTTTTCAATGCATCCATTCATCAAAAAAAAAATTACTTATATAATATTTGAACACTCTTTATAAAATTTCTAGCTACGCCACTGCACACTATGTTAACTTGATTTATAAATTGAATGGTCTTATTTGAAAATATATAATTGTACTTAAACAACATTAAACCTAGTCATCTTAATCATTACAAAAAAAGGTTTGATTGGGTGTGTCAAATGACAAGATCACATGCAAGTCGGTGTTGTGTTAATAAAGGACAGGCAAAACATGTTTCATGATTGAAAGGGAATTGCCTATATATATATATATTGTTTCTCCATTTTATTTTACTCGATTCTTATATTAAAATTAAATTATGCGTTTTATTTGTTCAATTTAACACTTGAGCTAAGAATCGTTTCAAATCAGTTTCTCTCTCTCTCTCTCTCTCTCTCTATATATATATATATATATATATATATATATATATTGTTTCTCCATTTTATTTTACTCGATTCTTATATTAAAATTAACTTATGCATTTTATTTATTCAATTTAGCACTTGAGCTAAGAATCGTTTCAAATCAGTTTCTCTACCTCTATAAGTAACAATAAAACCTACGCACGCTTAATCAAAATATAATAGGTCAAATAAAATAAAACGAACGAAAATATACACCTTGCATTTTTATCTTTTTTTTTTGGACAAGTCAACTTGTTATTAGTCATTTTCAACTTCAATGTTTTGTCTCACTCAAATGAACAATTTTCCACAAAATCATAATATTGAAAGTATGAAACACAGCAAAGCTGTTGTGGACAAATTACATCCATACACGTGTGAGGTTTGATTTTTTTCTCATCAAATGAAGATCAAACTATCATCACATACTCCCTCCGTCCACAATTATTTGTCAGGATAAGGTCATGCACATAAAGTAATTATTAAAGTTGTCTCGAATTTTCAAAAAGACATCTTAACTTTGTAATCATCCTATTACCCCACTAAACAATTTTGAATAGATATTATTATATAATTTTTTGATTAGCCCCAGATTTTAAGAAGCAAGTGTGTTCACACATCAATCATTACATGACATGTGTTAATTTAATTTAAAATGTAAAAAAAAATCATTTTTAGTTTTTTCTTTTTTTTTTCTTTATTTCTCTTTCTTACTTTTTGACTTATTTTAATTTTATCTTCTTATAAAAAAGAATTCATACTATTTTCTAGACTTTATTAAATTATTGATAACAAAACTAATTATTTTTCTAAGAAAAATTAAAATGTTGAAGGTATCATCAATTATTCCTTTCCATATAACTTCAAAATTAGAAATGATAATTTCAAAAGAATCAATGAATTCCCCAAAAATTGAAAGAAGTTATTTGAAATCGGATAAAAAAAAACTATATGATACTTCCTAATCATCTTGAAATCTAATGTGTTTATCAAATTGTTCGAAATGTAAGAAAATATTTAGATAAAGTTTTAAAATTAAAGAAAGTAAAACTAATAGTAGTAAAAAAGGAAGGTGAAGTTATGGTAAAAATTGTGACATTGAAAGTGAGAAGCTTTGGAGATGACAATGATTTTTTTGAAGAAGAAAGAAGAAAGAAACAGAAAAATAAAAAAGAAAAAAGTTAAAATAATAAGAAAAATAAGAAATATACTTTATAATAAAATACTTGTAAAAATAAAAATTATATTAGTTATTTTAGGTTGTTCACTCTCTTTGAGAGAGTGCACACACTCTCTATGTCATGTGAACAAAATATGATGTAATAATATCAGTTTAAGATTGTTTAGTGGGTAATAAGACACCCACATAGTTAAAGTGTCTTTTTGAAAATTCGGGACAAGTTCATATGTTACTTTATGTCTTTTCTCAACATGTAAATTAAAATTATATATATATAAATTCTACCCAATTTCAAAAGTTTTGATTTTATAGTCTTTTTTTAAATTTGTTTTTAGTCATATGTTATTTTTATATATATAAAAAATAAAATACGTTTTTAAAATTAAATTTAGAAATGGTTATGAGAGATTTCATCCCTAATTCCTCGTAGTTATATATATATTTTAAAAAAACTAAAATAAGTAGAAGAATTTATCACGGACTTACCATTACCAAGTACCAATGTTGGTATTTTGTTTGGTTATTTTATTTTTAGATCAATAAAAGACAAAAAAGGTAAGAAATTTGTGGATGGGGTTTTTGTTCATCTAGTATAGAAAGGAAATTTTTTAATTATGGATAACTTTTAGTTTTTGACCTTATTATATATGACTAAATATGTTTAATTTTTAATTATTTGAAATATCATTTTTGATTATTTTGTTTCTAAATATTTATTAGTTAGATTTATTAAAAACTTTATTTGTTCATATTAAAAATATTTATCTCAAAATACTTAGTCCTTATTAAAATGTTTATCTCAAAAAATATTTTTCAAAATGCTGATCTTTTTTAATCCTATCGACTTTTGCTATCAAAATGCTTATGGCAATTAATTTATTTTTTTACCTTTTTTTCTTATAGTAATTATCTTTAAAGACAGTAAATATCTCAATTATAATATATAATAGAGTAAATATTTAATGAAAAGAAATATTATCTTAATACCAGATAAAGATGAAGTAGTCAAACATCTTTCTAATGCTTTTTCGTCCTAAAATGATAGTCTTAGTTACTATTCGAACAGTAAAAAAAAAAAGTTAATTTCTAAATTTATAAATTTATTTATTTTGAAAATAAAAAAAATCTATATTCAAAGAATATAATTTTTGTAAAATATATCTGCTTCTAGAAATCAAACAGAGCTCGATTAATTTCCGCTAAGCAAAATATAAAGAACATAATCAATACACAGAATAAGAAAATAGCAAACCATATTTGCTTCTGCATCATGACAATCTCACTCGAATTACGAAAACCTACAAAATACACCAAGTCCTCATCTCTAACCACACATCCAAATTTTCCCACATGTGGCGCGTTCGTGCATTTCGAGGCACTATAACACAACATGAGAGAGGGATCCGGAAGTCAACAAAGGCCAAATAATATAAAACGAAGATTGCGTGAAAAGATAATTGTTGCCGCGTATTTAAAATGTGAATACATGCCAGCATGTCATGGGTCCAATTCATTCAACTTACCTATAAATATCTCCAATAATTTTTCATTCTCAACGCATAAAAAAAAGAAGAAAAAAAAAAAACAAATTTACTTTCCTCCAAAAAATGAAGAAATCAAATATTTTTGTAGCTTCCATAACTGCAGCTTCTGCAGTTGCTATTTCTTCTTCCAATTCTTCATCCAAAGTTCGAATTTCTCATCATCAGGTAAATAAATTTTCCTCAATTCTACTGAGTTTTTTTTTTTTTTTTTTTTTGTGATTTTCTCTTAAAATTTGAAAATAGATCTGGAATTTCAGATTAGTAGAAATAATTTACAATTGTGGTTTAAATGTTTTAAACTGAATATATATGTACTAGACAAGCTCGATGCGATGAGCTTGCGTGGAAAGAAAGCTGTTATAATAACTTAATTATTTTTTTTTGGGGAAAATTATTAATTCAGGATGAAAGTTCGTCGAAGAAGAAGAAGATGGTGGAAGAAAATTCATCGAAGAAAATGGGAGAATCAAAATCTTCTTCAGATAAATTTGCACCAAAATTTGATGGATTGAGATTTATTGAAACTTTGGTTACAGCTCACAGATAAGTTTACAAGAGGGAAACAAATAATTTTTGACAGATTTATTAGGGAAAATATTATCTGAGGAAAATGGAATATATGAAGGTGAATTGTTGTTTAATTAGCCAATTTGATGACTGTTTTTTTTTTATTTTTAATTTGGTACTATGAACGAAGAGATTGAAGGGAGCAAAGAGGGATTTTGCTTTCTTATGTGTTGTATGAAATTGATTGGTGGGAGATTAGTAATTTTTTCCTTTTTTTTAAAAAAAAAATTCATAATTTTATTTGTTTGATTTTGATTTGATACGACACTTTAACGCATGACGAGTATGAAGGGCGATGGGTATTAGCTCTGTATCATTCATATAACTGAGGGTGAACACCATTACAAAAGCTACTCTTAAAAGTTTCATATCTTGTAATAGGATCATAACATATATCATCATACGCGATTGTTATGATATTCTTTACCTTTTATTTTTTTGTAATAATTGGGAGATATGACATATTTTATTACCAGAAAAATAAAAATACAAAAGAAAAGTAAGAAATAGTCCATAGCAGATTTTGTTGAATTTGGTGTAATAAATTATTATTGTGATTTGTGACTTGTTTTTCAAGTCAAAATGGCTGCGACGTCACCCCTAAAAAGCATAATATTTTGAGAACAAAATCGTAGATTCAATTTTGACTTCATCTGAATTTAATATTTTTAATATTAAATATAAAGTTACGTGATCTTTTTCTTCTAACGTTACAATCTAAATCCATAATTTTAGAATATGTTCAATAATGATACTGTCTTAAAAGTTGAATTTATTAAATTTAAATATTGAATCTGTCTCGATCGAACTACTAGCTCATCGAATATTTTCTGCATATTCTCATATCTCAACCTCTATAATGCATTTCTCATCTGTTTTCCAATAACTTTATCTTTGGGGTGAAGATTTTTCCACTCCTCTTTTTGCTTTGTAATGGGAATATTCTTTAAGCCCTATGGGATGATGGTCAATAAAATGAAATGAAAATCATAAAAGATTAGAATTTAAAAAGATATGTGTGAGAGTCTTTATTTCTTTTCGTATGCCGGACATTTTTTTCTTAAAGGTCCTTATTATTCATCGTTATTAAAAATCTTATTTTTGATGGTTTGATTATGCGTTACTAAAGTGATGTCTTGTACTTCAATTATTATATTATTTTGTTGTAGTTACTATTCTGAATAATTTGACATACTTCCATAACTTCTTCACTTTCATTATTTCTTTCTACGTTCTGCGTTAGATTGTTTTTGCTTGAGTCGAGAATCTGTCGGAAACAGACTTGCTAGCTCCAAATAGGGGTAAAAGTTTGTGTAAACTTGATTTTTCTTGAACTTTACTTTATAAGACTACACTAAATATGTCGTTATTGTTGCTGATTATATCTAATGATAAATTATCAATTTCTAAAAATAATTGTGACGATAGAGTACACTACACCACCAAAAAAAGAATGACATAATTGGTTTAAAAATTACAATTGCATTTATATGGATATCGAGTCAACCCCATCCGACTCGACATTGATTCATAGTTGAGAAGGATTAGCAATTTATTCATTTACTTAATTGATAATTATCTATATACAATGACATAATTTTCTCATAAAATAATTCGATTTTAAATAATTTTATAGAGCTAACGTGTATTTGCATATGTGATCTCAGGAGTCGTCTTTGTTAGGAAACATTTTATCTTGCAATGTAACATTTTTTCAGTACGAATTTAGATTAGTCGTGCTCCAACACAAATATCAAACACGGAGTATGAAACAAAATAATATGTGACCTTAGGAGTGGAACAGTTAGATTAAAGTCACAATATAACCTGGTATGCATGGTTTATGAGATAATAGTTATTATTTCTAGGGGTGTGCATCGGTCGGTTCGGTTCAGTTTTATGTATTATTGGTTCGGTTTTATCGGTTTTCGATTTTTAAATATGTTAAACCAATAACCAAACCAATAGGATATTTTTTTTATCGGTTTTTGGTTTATCTATTTTTGTCCTTAACGGTTCGGTTTTCGGTTTAACCAATACAAAAATACTTATAAAACAAATATATGACTTTTTAAATAAATTTGATGCGAAAACACAATAATGTAACTTTACAAATGCTCGTAAAATAGAAACAATAATAACAAATATGAAAAGAACTATACAAGTGTAACATAAAGAGAAATTAAGAAGAATAGGGTTTTTACTTTTGATTTTAACGTTTTGTATAATGTGAAGTTGTGAACTCAAAGTCATTGTGAAGTGTGAATTGAAGGCTAAAGGACAAAGATAATAACTAGTAAGATATTGAGATTAATATATAATATTTATGTACAAGTAAAAGTAGTAAATTACNAAACACAATAATGTAACTTTACAAATGCTCGTAAAATAGAAACAATAATAACAAACATGAAAAGAACTATACAAGTGTAACATAAAGAGAAATCAAGAAGAATAGGGTTTTTACTTTAGATTTTAACGTTTTGTATAATGTGAAATTGTGAACTCAAAGTCATTGTGAAGTGTGAATTGAAGGCTAAAGGACAAAGATAGTAACTAGTAAGATATTGAGATTAATATATCATATTTATGTACAAGTAAAAGTAGTAAATTACTAGTCTTAATGGGCTATCGTTTACCCTATAACCTAATATTAAAAATCAATACCGAACCGATAACCCAATAATTTTTTTTATAAAACCATTAAAAAATCGTTAACCCAATACCCCAATAACAATAAACCAATAACACTTTAATCGGTTCGATTTATCGGTCGGTTCGATTTTTGCACACCCCTAATTATTTCAACTTTATTTTCACATTTTTCGTCTCGAAGTAAACTTTCTCACGCCTTGCTATTTTGAGTGATTGCCACCATTTTTTTCTCTCATAGGAAAGTTATATACTGTCAGTATATATAAGATACACTTTCCAAAAGATGAATTGATTTTTTTCCTCTCCCATAAAATAAATAATCACAAGAAATTTCCATAAGAGCAATAAATAAAATGAAAAGTTCCAGTATGAAAAAGCAAAAATATTGAACTATAGGACACTACCCTCAATGACCCTAGCTTGAAAATTGAGGATCTTGAATTTTTACCCCTAAAAAACTTGTCAAGCTTAAAATTTTGTCCAAAAAACAAACTAAGGTCAAAAATTCAAAAAACCACCCACCTCTAAGGCAATTTTTATAAATCACTCGTTAATAAAAAAGAATTCTTACAGGTCCCAATTATAATTTTATATTTAAATAAATAAAAGTATTACATTTAAAAAAGAACCAAAATGAAAAATTAAAAAGACTTATCCATCATCATTCATTCATATATTTAACATTAATATGATTAAAAAAGTGGCTATCACCATTAGAATTGTTGAACATTTAGTACCTTTTGAAGAATTACTCTTTTGTTCATCATTTTTGCCTTCTGGCTGAATAACATCTTTGCAATTTAGGCCTTCTTTGTCCTCTTTGCACATATTTGCAAATAGGCCAGGTGGATATTTGCCATATAGATTAATGTAATTAAACATAGTTGTAGCACATCCATTTTGCACATCATTTATTTCTTGTGTATGTTTGCATGCTAATTGTTTGAATGCATTGCAACATATTGATGAATTGTAGTGAGGTCCTTTGCATTGACTTGTTATGATGGTGTAGTTTTCCCTCTCAAAATCAATGGGACAATCTTTGAGAAAAAAAGAAGAAGTCAGATATAGTGACGAGTCAGAATTTTCACTAAAAAGTCAGATTAAAAATATAATGAAGTAAATACAGAAAAAGCCACATGAAGACAACACACATGATTAGAGGTAAATGATGTACTTCAGCAGGGATGTTAAGTTTAGTCCATAAAAATATAACTCATTTAACTTGTTCAAACTTGATCCCCAGACCCCACCTAGTGGGATTTCACTGGGTTGTTGTTGTTGTAACTTGTTCAAACTTGAGCCGGTTAATTCTATTGAATATGTATCTATTTAGGGGATTTTGCACCAATCGCTGATTCGAGGATCGTTATGTAAGACACATTCAAAAGTTACCAAATACTTAATGTGGAGAGGTTTTAGAATAAATATTAGACTTCAAACTTCAAGCATGTGAGTCTGGCATTGGAGATTGTCAAGACAAACTTCAAATTGCTTGTACAATTAGAACCTTAGACAAGTAAATTTGAAGTTAAGTTTGACAGTCCCTAATTTCAAAAGAATATATTTGAAATTTGAACTATCAAACCTAACTTCAAACTCATACTGATTTTGAACTTCAGATATATCTAAAGTAAACAAATACATTAATTTTCTTCTAAAATATATACCATAACTTTTTTCCCTTTAGTTTTGGATTTATTCCTTTCAATATAACCATTCTTCTTTGTTCATTTAATAGAGGTCAAAACAAAAATTGATTGTGTTTATAGGTAATGTAAGCAACATCATTTAATAAAAAAGCCAACAACTACAATTTTCTGTGTCAAATAACGTTAATCTTGACTACAAGTTAAATACTTCAAAACTTTTTTAAATATAACTTGAACTACAAATATAAAATCGACTACCAATGCAATTTTAATATTTATTCATCGGTTAATTAGGGTTACAAATCAAACCATTTTGACCTGAACAAACATTAGGCACATTATGACTCTAACCATTTATCAATTCAAATCATTTTAACATGCCCAAATATAGTTCTAACACTGCAACGTGTTCATTTGACACCTCTTCTCAGTTTCAACTTTTTTCTTAGAAGCAATAATTCTTGAAAATTAATCAATTTTTTGAGCTTTCAAGAACAAACGTTTAATATATTTTTAAAAGAAAAAACAAGCCTAAACGTATCAATTCATAAATTAATTGCATTAACTTAAAATTTTTAAAAAACCACATAAGGATAAAACAAGAAATATAACATAATAACAATAAAAAGGGATTAAATTGCTACTAACTTCCTTGTTGTTGAAGAAGGGCACGTCCCGTATGAACACGAGCCTCAAGCACATCATCTGTTCGAACAACAATAATAATTACGTTTAGTCTTCAACAAATACAAAAACAATCAAAACATTAAAAAAAAAAAAAAACAAGAACAATTTTTTCTTTTGTTAATAACCGAATTTTAATATAAAAAACAAAATCATAAATATAAAAAATAATTTAAAAAAATGTAGGAATTTACGTTTGATGTATAATGGAGAAGAAGAATATGACACGCCAACAAGAAGGAAGAAGAGAAACAAAAAGAAGAATTTTTGGAAGCCCATTAAAGCTTCTCTTCTTCTTTTGGCAAATAATTATGAATTTTTCTTAATTAACCTATTTTTATTTTTGCGAGAATTTTCTTCAAATACAAAAAGCTCTTGAATATTTTTTTGAATTTGTTTTTGTTTAGAGAGAGAAATGTTAAATGAATAAAGAGTGGAAGCTAATGAAAATAAAAGAGAAATACTAGGAGAAAACAAAGGGCTTTTAAAGGTCCTTTAATTTCTCTATTTACAAGAATTAAATGTTATTTTAGTTAGTGAAACGTTCAAATTTGTCTCTGAACTATAGTATTGTTTACTCATTATGTGCTAATTTATATGTTTTATTTTTCTTTTTAGTTAATTTAAAAACAAATGATATATTATTACTATATATTTAACAATTTAACTTTAAATGCTCATTTTTACCTAAATAGTTATAGTTTTACAAATATTTATGATTTATTTTAGACCCCAAATTTCAAAAAAATAATTTAAAAAATCATATTAAATTAAATTATATCACATAAATTGAAATGAATGCATATGATTTATTTGCAAACTTTAAAGGTAAATTCATTTAACTTCAACTAAAGGTAATTAAGTATCACTAACTATTATAATAACTTTCAAAAGTGGATAAACGTATGCCATAGTATATCAATCAATTAAATTAATTGAACTCTTTAATTTTCTCTCTCTTGACGTACGTTACTAATTTATCTAAACTAAACTAGATACACGACCCGTGTCAGCACAGGTTCAATATTCGTTCGTCTCATATTAATTGATTACTTTTCATTTTGCACGATACTGAATAAATTATAAATAAAAAAATAACTTTACTAATTCAACCCTTAAAAAACTTTGTGAGAATTTTACAAATAAATGTGACACTTTCAAAAGGAATTAACGGCAAGGGTAATATAGAAAAATTTTAAATAATGTTTTATTGATTTAGTAAGATGATCAACTAATTTGAGACAAATATTTTTAGAATAATAGTCAATTAATATGGGACTAAGGGAGTGTCATAGAACTTGAAAAGTTAGCCAAAATTTTATATGATTTTAAGTTGTTAGTACTTTTTATATAATTTTAAAAATAATATATATTACTCTCTTTGTTTCAATTTACGTGGCATATATAGAATTTCAAAAATTAATCATTTTTTATGTCTTTTAAATATTTTACGTAATTTTCAGATCATATATGTTACTTCTTCTGTCCCAATTTATGTAGCACTGATAAAAAAATTTTAAGAGTCAAGTAATTTTTTATATGTATTTTATACTTTTTAAATTGTTAATTGAAATTGGAAAAGGGCCAAAAATACCCTTGAACTATTTGAAAAGGTTCAAATATACTCATCATCCACCTATTGGGTTAAAAATACCCCCAGTTTATCTTTTTGGTCCATTTTTACCCTTAAAACTAACACTCTTTTATTTTTTAACTATTATTTATTACGTGGCATCTTCTAATTGGATAAAACTAAATTCCAACCCATTAAATTTTCCTTCATCCTCCCGACCCATATCTATAGCCCCATGACCCAAACTCAATTGAAAAAAAAACATCTCTCTTTCTCACTAAAGCTATTTCAGAACCACCCATCAACTACAAGAAGAAGCATTTTCAACTACTTCAACTGCTGTGTGAAAAAATAAAAGGGTGTTAGTTTTAAGGGTAAAAATGGACCAAAAAGGTGAACTGAGGGGTATTTTTAACTCAATAGGTGGATGAAGAGTATATTTGAACCTTTTCGAATAGTTCAAGGGTATTTTTGACCCTTTTCCATTTATAAATTGATACCAATAGAATTTCGAGAGTCGATTGATTTTTTTTATATAACTTTTAAATATTTAAGTTATTAATTATTATGATTTATACAATTTTTAGATATATAACAAACTTAAAAAAAGACATAATTTTTCCATATTTGGTAAACAAATAAAGTAATTAGCATTTTAAAAAATGATTTTGCCATAAAAAATAAAATGAATGAAGTTATGATGTATAAATAAAGAAAAGGAAATAAGAAGTGGGACCTATATTATATGCATTGAAGGAAAGTGGAGAAAAAGAATGGCCCACATGCATGGAAAGTAGGCAAATTGCTTTGCCGCCGAAAAGTAAAATATGGAAGGGCTTTTATGTCCCAAATTTTAAAAGTACAACTATAAAAAGTGAAGTACAATATTATACATTAGAAAAGTATTAAAAGTTGGACCAAATTACCCTTAAGCTTTCCTAAATATGGCAAAAAACAGTCATGTTGAAAGTTGAAAAACTGTCTCTTCTATTTAAGAGAAATTTGAAATAGTTACTATCCCCCGATTTACATTTACTTGTTATTTATTCCTAAAATAAGTTTTCATTTTTTTAAAATTCCATGATAATCTGCAATCGCTATAACCTCTGTCATAGCCTTTGCTCTTCGGATGGGTACTTTGTGCACATTAGGTAAATCTCAACTGTGTAATCGCCTGCAACCCACTCCACATAGGGAAAATAAACTGCACCAGACAAGAGATTTTCATTTTTACTTTTCACTTTTGACATATTAAGAAAAAATAATTTTTTTCTTCTATGTTTTACCATATTAAACATTAATTAGTAAGAATAGTATGATAAAATACTTATATCAATAATTATTTTCTTAATAAATGTACAAAATTAAACAGTTATAAGTAAAAATGAACAGAGAAAGTATATCAAAATTACTATTTTATTTCCGTATAGGCTAACGATAACAATATAAAAGGTAAATTTAGATCATTGGTAAGTTCGAAGACAAATATGGATTATTTACAAATTTTAAATAAATTTACTGAAATTCAACGGAAGGTAATTAAGTCTCACTATTTATGAATAATCTTTAAAAGAGGATAAATGCATGTCATAGACTCATAGTATATCATTTTAATTAATTGTGTAATAAGGTTCTTAATATAACCTTTGTCAATATAAATAAATAGTATTATTAACAAATATATTTGTAACGAAGCTACGGACAATATGTCTTTGATTAGATAAGTTTAACTAACGTCATTAAGATTTTGACTTTTAGCCGTCTTTTTTTTTGCGCCACCCCAAGTGAACTTATGTGCAACAAAACTTAATAATTATCTCATTAGTTTTATATGCATAACCAACAAAGTTTAATGGTTGTCTCATTTTGTTTTATTATAAACAATTGTATCTCGAGTTTCAAAAATCATAGTCATGTTTCTACTCATTAACATTATAATTTATTTGAAAATTGTCAATAATTTTTTTGTACAATAATTAACTTTTTAGTCATGAGGATAAGACGATGATATATTCGGCTCCAAATATTCTGTAATATCTTGAGATTTAAAAAGTGTAAGACAGGTTTAACGGGCAGGTTTTCGGACCATGCTGAAGTGCGCGATCTCTTAGCCCAATCGTGAATCAGTCCCCCTCGTTCATGGAGACCTAAACCGCCCGTGAAAGGATAAACGGTTCATTCATCCGACGTGGTGATCGACGATCACCGTGAAGGGATAAAAGGTCTGTGAAGGCTCTTTAACAGGGCTCCCTTCAAATTTTTTTAATCAGGCTATTTTAGTTTCCTATGCGTAGATATGTCGTTTAACTCATATTCTAAGTCCTATATAAGTATTTTAAGTCTCGTTTTACTACAAGATCTCCAATTCACCATAACTTAGATCTCCAATTCACCATAACTTTTGAGACTTTATTACTAAGGTATGCTGATATTCACCAATGGAGTCCTTTCCTCCCTTGGGTTCCCAAAATCTTCCAATTTTACAAGTTCAATTTATCAAGTCAAAGTTAGGGCTTTATACAATTTTCATGAATTTTTTTCAATTATGATTCAATTGCCTATTTTCTACTTCCTCTGTCCCTAATGACTTGTCTACTTTTCCTTTTTTAGTTGTCGCTAATTACTTATCCATTTTGACAAATCAAGAAAGGACAAAATATTTAATTTTTACCTATTATACCCTCAATTAATTACTTTGAAAAAGGTAGAATTCTTGAAAATCTTAAGTTTTTAATTTATCTACTTCATAGTTAATAGGGGTAAAATAGTAAACTCACTCTATCAATAATTGTTTTCTTAATAGGTGTGCCAATTCAAGAGTGGACAAGTAATTAGGGATAGAGGGAGTATCATATATTGCATGAATTGAATTAATTACATGTTTTTGAGTTGAATTCATATGAACCCATTTACAAAGATATGCATGCTTTTATGAAATTGATGTAAATGACTTGAGGATGCTTTTAGATGAAAGTATCCATGAGATTGTGAAAGGTTTTCTCAACCAAGGATTCACAAGGTTGAAAGGTTTTCTCACCTAAGTTGAATCAAGATTTAAGGAGTTGTTCTAAATGACTTTTAACTTGGATTGGTAGCTTAATTGTGTCTTTCCATGAATGATGAAATAAATATAATTAATGAATATTCTGTGGAATTTTACTTAGCACCGAGAGGATACTGAGATGGAGGCTCTCCCGTAATTAGTAGAGGTCGGGTCTCTAGTAGCAATCTCCTTGTCCCTAACTACAAAGTGTTTCAAACATGTTAAGCTTGTATTGACCATGATGATGACTTGTGTTTTCTAACCTTCTATCTTATGATTTAGCTTGGTCATTGCATGTCATGAAAAGTAGGTGTTTGGACATG
The DNA here is from genome assembly GCF_019186545.1 of Solanum stenotomum. Classification (NCBI taxonomy): domain Eukaryota; kingdom Viridiplantae; phylum Streptophyta; class Magnoliopsida; order Solanales; family Solanaceae; genus Solanum; species Solanum stenotomum. The sequence continues at coordinate 4,909,782 of NC_064286.1, forward strand.
TAATTTCATATCGGAATATAAAATTCCAAATTTTCAAAAAAAAAAACATGATTTAAGAATTTCAAATCATGATTTAGGATTTTTCAAATACAAAAAATGATCCACAAGTTTGTATTTGTAAAAAAGAACTCATATTTATATCTAATAAAATCATTTATTGTATAAAAAATAATAGAGATAAAATTTACAATTCATATCATTACGTTTCAAATCATTTATATATCATATAACGATCATTATCACTAACATAAAATTTATTATTACTTCAAATCAATTCTTACTTTACTATCAACCAAATTTATTACTTCTTCATTCAAATCAACGTTTAGTAAAACTAATAATTTTCCATCGTTATATTAAGTGGACAAGTTGACTGACCATTGTGGCATTAATTGATAAAAACAATTTTCTTAGCTTGATCAATAAATATTTAATCTTTTTATTGAATTAATGTTTGATCAATAAATATTTTATTTTTTAAGAATAACTTTGTGACATTGTAATTTGTATTATGCGATTTTATAAACTTTTGCTATTTTGTAAGATTATATAAAAAATTGGGACAATTTTAATAGTTTTTCAACTTATTGAGTTTTTATGTTTATTAGAAAATATACAACATAAAAAGTCCAAATTGCATGTCCAAACAAAACTTCAACTTTATCTCATGATTTCATATCGCATGGTCAAACGGGCCCTAAGAGTGTGTTTGGTATAATTTTTTTTTTTTTTTACAATTTCTTTTAATCAGTAAATTGTTTTACTTATTTTTTTTCGTGTTTGATTAGTAAGAAGGAAATTTTATCCCTAGAATATTTAAGTATAATCTGATCAAATACTATAACACCAAACTCGAACCCGAACTGTTTAACACGGACTGAAACCCTTGTCCCGATCTAACCACAACACCAAATCTGACCCCAACCTGGGACTTGACTCTCGATTCCAACCTAGAACTCAACTCCCAATTCTGATGACTCGAAACTCAATCCTGACTTGAAATTCGACCTGATCCAACTCAAACTTGAGGTCAAGATTGGGAGTTAGGTCACGAGTCTGGATCAGGTCTCGAGTCGAAGTTAGAATAGGGTCCCAAGTCGAAGTTGAGAGTGTTTGAATTAGTTCGGCTTCCATACGAATATCAAGAAGAGAAAGTGGAGCTATAAATTTGTCTTTTTCACAGTTTCATACAACAGAGAAATCGTCAACTAGTCGCACAGTTTCCCTCCTATGTCGACAATTCTCGATTCACTCGCCATCTCTTCAATTTTTTCCTCTAATCTCCGCCCATCCCTCCGCCCCTCGCCGCCGTTCTCCGCCGCATGGGACCGCCGTGCCCCTCTGAAATTCACCGGCTTTTCTATATCATATACCTCTGTTAATAATCAAGTTTCACTTGCATCTTCTTCAAGGATTTCTCGCCGCACAAATAGCGTATCCGGCGAAGCTTCCGATGTTGCCTTCGATGGTTCGTTCTCATTTCCCCCTTTTAAAAGCTTTTTTACTACACCATGCGTTTCTATATTTCGCTTCCCGAGATTCAAACTGACAATATTTTTAGAATGTACTATTGTTTCGTTTGTTATATTGATATGAGAAGAATTGCATATAGTTTTAAAATAATTAAATTTAGTTTTAAAATGTCAGAGTTGATTTGATTGAATTTAGCTTTGAATATCAATCCAATTGACTCTCCATAAGTGAAGTGAAAAATAACACATAAAATAGGACCGAGGGAGGTGCCAAAGGTGTGGCTTTGTGGTCAATAAAGTGGTTTGAGTACCATGAAGTCTCAGGTTAAAATCCCTACAAAAGTACTAGGTGATTTCTTTCTATTTGTTCTAGTTTTGGTGGACAGAGTTGTGTGATACTTGTTGCTTGTGAGAGATGTCAGTTATCTGGTGTAATTAGTCGGGGTGCGAATATTAAAAAAAATGGGAGGGAGTATTAGATTTTCCACAAGATATCATCTTTACTTGAATTTCCGGTTGCGATGGTTTACTATGTAGATTTATGACTAACCTCGTTAATCTTTGTGTTATTTTGTTGTGATTGTGTGCTAGTTAACTCACTATTATCTAGTTTACTATGTAGATTTATGACTAACCTCGTTACTCTTTGTGTTATTTTGTTGTGATTGTGTGCTAGTTAACTCACTATTATCTGCAACTGAATTCAACCCCTCTAAGGACTAGTTTGGTGGAATCTGTATCCACTTCTTAAAATCATGAATCCACCTTTGTCTATAGAGCACTACGGAGTTTAACTTTTCATTGTTGTTGCTTCTTCTCCTTGTAAATGGGTTGACAGTACCTAAACATCATGTTATTATGGAACTGCTTTTGTAGACTATTTTCATTTTGGCTTGGGAAGCAAAAAGAATGGGCCTTTGTTTTGGTTTTCTTGATTTATAAACTCCACCCCAAAACATTCCTAGCCTGGCGCATGGACCCCCAAGACTAAACCGATCACAAAGGAATATCACTACAAAAAAACCCCAAATTGCCAACAAATTTTACTAACCTCCACTAAGATATGTATTTTTTTTGAGTCATGGAAAGAAAGAGGAATATATGCAACAGTTATAAATACATGCTACATGAAGTAAGAGAGAGTAAAGATTATGTAGAATATGACAGGGTAACAATAAGGAGGATGCACCTAAGGGTGCGTCCTAGTGGTCAATGAAGTGGGTTGACCACCATGAGGTCTCATGTTCAAATCCGAGTAGAGACAAAAACACTATGTGATTTCTTCCCATATGTTCTAGCTTTGGTGGACAAAGTTACTTGGTATAAGTTGCGGATAGGAGGTGACACATATCCTGTGGAATTAGTTGAGTTGCATGCGAGCTGGCTAGGACATCACGGTTATCCCAAAAAGACAATAACGAGGATATGTTAGTTTAAGTTTCAGCTACTAGCTTATTTCATTTTGAAGATGTTTGCTTACTCCCTCTGGGTCCAAAAATCAGCTACATATATTGGATGTATCTCTGGCAGTTAGGAAGGTAAAAAAATACAGCCGGTTTACTCATGTAAGGGTTTCAAGACTCTGTACAATATAAGCATGTTCTTCTCTCTTTTCTGATGACACGACTTCCTTTTCCTATAAGCTGCAAAAATGTGAATCGGACCTACTTTTAATGTGAGGGAAGAAGTAGAATCCTAGATACAAGACATCCTGAAAACTTTCATGGTAATTGTAATATGCTGACTTTGAGCTAATGTGCGTTGTTGCTAATTACTGTGGGTAGTTTGTTAAGTTTTCAGTGGCAGAGGCAGGGTTTGGATCTCGTTGTCACTGAAATATCGTGGATTACGTAGTAAGGGTGAATTTATTAGTATGTCGCCGGAAAAGTCATGCAATTTAACAATGGCCACATCTTCTTGATAATCAAGATGGTATGAAGGATCAAGAGCTCCCGACATGGTATTACTATTCATCTGTTGAAATCCTAAGAACTGCTTTGCTGATTTCAAATATGCTCAATTGAGGGATGGATAAAGACTCTTGGAATTTTTTCAGAACTATGAGAAGCACATCTAGGTACTGAGGAAAAAGTTAGGTAGTCTGAGCTGGAGAAGTCAAATATCTCATGAAAAAACATGATTTAGCGTAAAATGCTATAGAGCACTATCTGAGTTGAGTGTTTTCTATGAGAGGAATTATGACAAAAATAGCAGCTAGATTAGTGTATAGGGAGAGATGTTTAGGGTAGTGGTTCGTTCAGCTTACACTATCGCTCTTCTTGGAGATACAGTGATGTGACTATATTGAATGTGAGTGTTTTTCTAGGTTAGTGCTTGTTAAGCTGGCATTATATATATACTTGAAAGAAAGTGATGTGGCTATTTTGCATGTACCTGCAGTTGAGGAGTAAGCACGCTGGTTATGATTGATATAAAAATCGTGGGACCTTAAAGCCATGGTCATAATTGTCAATTGATACTAAGTGATTTTCATGGTAAGAGATCAAAGGACAAGAGTGGCAGGCGTTGGAGCAAAGGACTTTCATATTGAAATTGAAAACTTCTAGAGCTAGTGTGAGCTTAAGAAAGGAACATCTTTTCGATGGTTTTGTAGCAAACAAGTTTTATTACATGTGTTACGAAGGATAAGAGTGATTTAGCAATCCTTCTCCATAACTGACAAACAAGTTATTGTTCGTGTACTTAATATTTCTTCTTGTAATTATCTTCTTCTAACTTTCTTGGGGCAAAAGGACTTTCTTTCAGAGTGGCCTGGGATGCATTGTAGCCAACGAGATTACTATCCATGGCGAAGGCTTTTTTTAAAAATAAAAATTGGTAGAGTATGTTTCACCGCATTTTTATAAGAAGAGTGCACACTCTCTTTTCTATTTTGGGAGTTGAGTCGTCATCACACTCTTGGGAGTTTCTTTTTCTTTCTTCAATGAACTAACAAAACTGAAAAGGTTTGCTACGAATTTTCTTCCACCAAGTAAGCATTACTGTAAAAATTGTTGCTTTGCCTGGCGCATGTTGAGAGGTTGTGCAGTGAAAATCACGTTAGTTAGCTTTGATGTCCTTGGATGCAAGATCATGAAATTGTCTTGGAGGAAAAAAGAAGGGAAGTCGCGGAAGAGAACTTTTGAGCTATCCGTTTAATTCATAGTTTTTTGTCATTCAACGATTGCACAAGTTTTCAGTTTTACTTTCTTCAAAAGCAGATGTAAAACTTCGTTAGTATTAGGTTCCTGAGACCTTTTACGACATTATTGCTTCCTCACATTGAGAGTGAATTCTCAAGCACATAGAGAAACCTTAGCAATTGATCCCATGGTTTAATACCTAATTCCAAAAGAATTTAGGGTATATCTATTTTGTTGAAAGCTTGGACTAGTACAATTTGTCAATATCATTCTATAACTTACACTGATGGCACCCAAAGGTGTGGCGTAGTGGTCAATAAAGTAGGTGTTTTCTTTCCATTTGCTTAAGCCTCGTGGAAGATAGCCAGTACCTGATAAAATAGTCGCGGTACGACCAAGCTGGCCCAGGCACCAACGTCATAATAAAAGAAACTTACACTTCCTTTATGTCTGGCCTATATTTATATTCAAATTGGTGTTTCAAGTAGTATAAATGTAGCCATCTTTGTATTTTCATCTATTCAAACTGTTTTAGATGGTATTCTTTGTTATTATACTGGTCAGATAAATAAAAATTCCTTCTGATGTTATGAATGTTCTTTTTACTTGGCTTTTGGGGGGTGGGGTGGAGTGTGTGTGGTGAGAGACTGACTGAATGATTTCTAGACTATGCATTTGGAGGAGGTTTATCGCTGGTTGAAAGTTTTTGCTTCCCGGTCAAATTTGCCTTAACTTCTTCTGTGCCTCATTTTCTTGTTCTTTTCAGTTCCTACCGTGACAGAGGAAACATGGGATTCACTCATTCTCAACGCTACTGAACCCGTGGTGGTTGAGTTTTGGGCTCCCTGGTGTGGACCATGTCGCATGTTCCATCCAGTAATCAGTGATCTTGCAAAGCAATACACAGGAAGGGTAAAGTGCTTCAAATTGAATACCGATGACAGCCCTTCTGTAGCATCTAGATATGGAATCCGAAGCATCCCAACAATAATGATCTTCGTTAACGGAGAGAAGAAAGATGCTATCATTGGTGCTGTACCCAAAACAAGTCTAACTGCCAGCATAGACAAATTCTTGTAGAAGCTGCTGAATGGTAAAGCCAAAAGCTGCATTTGCTTTGTTTTGTCTGCTTTTTTCTTTCTTTTGAATGGTAAAACCAAAGCTACACTTGGTTTTGAGCTTTAACTTAAATGAAGTCCATTTTTACCAGAATTAGAGGTGTTAATATTGAACCATGGAAGTATATTCAACCTGAATATTCGAATTTGAGTTGGTGGCTTGGCGCTATTGGATTAAACTAGTCATTTGATCCGTTTTGACCCAAGCAAATTTTGGGCGGGTTGATCCATGATCTGTTTATAGAATTAACATGTTTTGACCCACTTAAGCCCGACTTATCCATCTATTTTATACTCCTACTTCAATTTGTCCGTCTTTATTTTTTTAGTCTGTTTAAAAAAGAATATCTCTTTCTTTTTTGACCACTCTTAAAGTCCCAATTTTTATGTGTCATGTTTATGACCACGAATTTTAATGGGCATTTTGGTATATTCTTATAATTTTTTAGTTTACGACCCTCTTGACCCTTGGTCCTGTTTAGGGAAGCACAGAAGGATCTTGGGAGAGGGTGAGTTCAAAGTTTAACCACTTCATAATATATGTATTTAAGCCTAAGTTAATCTCAAAAGTGAAGAATTGTCCAAGTTCGTATGAGAAGATCATCAGTATGTTTTTCTATCGATGTGAAACTCTAACACCCCTTGCATATGCCCAAACGGCAAACTAGAGCGCGGACAACATAATATTGACTTTGATACCATGTATCGTATGTAGATTGAGCTTAACTCAATTCTAAAAACTATCTCATAAGAAGAGAGTTATCCAAGTTCATATAAGGAAATCACCAATCTGTTCTCCAATCAATGTGAAAACTTCTTTTGTCATGCTTGAATCTTTTACTTTGATGTTTATATGGTTCAACTTGCACGTACATCAATTATTTTATTAGGTACTTATTACCTCTCACTAACTCATCAAATAACTCTACTCACATATTTAAGCACATAAAAAGAAATTATGAAAGTCGGAGATTTACTATGTCCCCAACTTTTCTTTATTAAGAAATTAGGTTATCTACTATAATTAGATTAAGATCGTAAAAATAGAAGTTTGTACGTAACATATTTATGACTACAAGAATAAAAGCTATTTTGATACATATTATAAATTTAATTTACGATCGTAAAATTCAAATCAAACAAACAAATTGATCAACGGAAATATTTCTTAATGGACAAATGACAAATCACATGGACTCTTCGAGAAGCAAAGTTGAATAATATCAAAAAGAAAGCTTTCATCATTCTGATGAACCAATGATAATATTAGCACACCATGCTCTCATTTTTTAGTCTAAAACAAGCAAATTAATGTTTTTATAATTATTTATATAAACATAACGTATTTGGTATATTTTTATCATATTTTATTGGAAATAATAAGAGTTGCTGATTGATGGTGAATTGCTTTTTCTTTGAGGTTTATATTCACGTAAAATTATGTGATCTTTCTTTTCGTTATTATTGCTTTTATTAATATTGTCTCACAACATTTTATGTTACGGAGTCAAGATTTTTACAAAAAATAAAATATAATTATAGTTAAAAAAAGAGAGAGAAGAAAAACAACTTTTATTATAATATAATACAATGAAAAAAAAGATAATGAAATGCCTTTTTTTTATGACAAAGTAAATCCGCAATCGCTATTCTTTGGGTGCGCACAGGTAAAACTTCGGCTCCTATGCAATAGATCGCAAACCACATAGGAGAGGTAACCTGCACTAGGCAAACTAGTGTGACGTTAAAAAGATACCTCTAACAAATTAAAATTCGCTAAAAAGATATTCTTCTTCCATCTAGTCCAAAAATGCCCTCAACGTTATTTTTAGGTTACTAAATCTAAAATTGGAAGCCACTAGGAACACAGATTTTCAAGAACACAGTTTTGAAGTTGTAATTTAATTAACTTTGATATATTATAATCCTACTAATTAATTCAGATCAAGCGCGTAGTACTAATCAAGGTATTAATTAGTCAAATCGAGAAAGTTTAAAAGTGCATAGTACGATACTCGATTATGTTAATTAATTAAGAATTAATTAATTAACAATAGTACTGATTTATTTATTTATTATATAGAGTCAGAGTATGTCTACTAACGATTAAGCAAAATGTTAATTGGCCTATGTCTATTACCTACCAGTGTGAAAATGAAAAAGAAAGCTATAAATTAGAATAATGAAATTGGGTGATAAAGACTAATAACTTGACTTTAATATTATATACTAATTGTCAGGGTGGATAAGGCCTTAGCTTAAATATGAAGGTATGACTTTGATCTTGAAATTAAAGTCTTCGGTGAGGAGGCGTGAGAGATCAATGACGGTGGGTTTTGAGGTAGGTCAAAGAAGTATTGAAGAGAGTTGATTAGATAAGATTTGACACATCTTTAGCTCAATAAAGATATGACTCTAATAGGTGGATATTTGAAGATCACAGATTAGGGCATAAGATTAATAATTAATAGAGCATTGTCTTGTTGTCCTACGGATTAGGCTTGGGGTAGTGGGTAAAACGGAAGCTCGTAGTTGGGGTACTATACGATAAGAATTTATCGCCAAGGTTTAAGGGTAAATGCTATAGAGTGGTGGTTAGACCATCATCTCTTTATAGGACAGAGTGTCGACCAATCAAGAACGCACCTTCAAAAATTGAATGTAGCATAAATGAGAATACTTATATGGATTTGATAAGGCAAGAGAGATGATGGTTCAACCATGTGAATAGATGAGCCAATATATGAGAGGTTGATTGTAGAATGAGTTACGATTGGTAGAGGTAGGCCAAAAAAAGTTGTAAGAAAGTGAGAAATTGATTAGACATGATATGATATAACTTTAGCTTACAAGAGTTGTGTCATTTTGACACTTCTTGCTTACATGACATAAGGAGTGCGATATATTAATTGATAGGCGCGTGAAGTGTTAGTTAATTTTTAATTATTTTTTTTCTTCCTCTTCTCCATTTTCAGCTTCCATTTTAACTAAGTTAAATTTCAGTTTGTGAATAAAGATTTAGCAAAGTGAGGAAAAACTGTTTTTAAAATTTAATAATAAACCCATACATGAAATTTAATATTTGTGGGCAAGTGAATTGAAAAAGAGTAATAAAAGGTTATCTTGATAATTTGCGAGGGAGATAATTTCTTTAAATTAAGCTAAAAAATTTATTTGGACTAGCGAAAATCATTTATTAGGCAAAACAAAAAAGGAAGAAAGTAATCGTGATATTTTTTTTTTTGTAAAGAGTTTTTTTCAGTGGTGCACATATCTAGTGAAGAGTTGGTGTGCGTGCAGATGTTTCTACAAAAGGGTAGGGGTATTTAGAGAAGACAATCGAAGGGTAGCGGGTGTTTTCTGTACAAGTGTTTAAGTGAAATATCGTGTCAATTTTAGGGGGTCATCGATGAGTTAGGCTATAACTTGATCTAATTTGTTTCAAATTTGTAGCTACTTCCTTTTAATTAATCATAGAATTAACACAAATAATTTTTTAAATTAAGGCGGCTTCTCAAATATTGGAAGCCACTAGGAACACAGTCTTTTTAGAACATAGTTTTGATGTTGCAATTTAATCAACGCGTAATTATTGATCTTAATATTTATTAGTCAAAATCAAGAAAGTAAGTGTAAAGTAGGATACTCGTTTATTTTGTATAGTTAATTAACAATAGTAGTGTTTATATTTATTAATTATTGAGAATCAGAGTATGTTTAACGTTTCGGAAATTGCTAAATAGCGTATTATATTATACACCAACCAATGTGAAAATGAAAAAGAAGAGGTCCCACAACACTAAAAAAAATAGTTAATAAAAAAAAGTTCTAAATTAGAATAAAGAAATTGGGTGATAAAACTAATAACTTACCAACATAGGTTGTGGTGCACTGGTGGGAGTGTTTCATCCTTAACCAGCGGTCTTGGGTTCGAGTCCTAGGTATGGAAAAAATTCTATTGGGAGAGGCACCCCCGAATGGGCCTTGCAGAGCGCGATTCAAATTTAATCGGAGCTCTAATGTGAGCTTCGAACACCGTGTAGAAATAATAAAAAAAAAGACTAATAACTTGACTTTAATATTATATACTAATTGGGTGAAATATGTAAGGCCCTTATAAGTAGGTGCTAGTGGTTGGTGATATTCAAAGTAGTAAAGGTAAATTAAAAAACAAATATTGGGCAAAGGTGAGTAATAATTAAATGGGGTATGACATATTTGTAACACATTAATGATTTTCTTTAAAGAGGTTCCAAATATGAAAGAAGCATACCCACAAAAAAAGTCAGAAAAAAATCGACATTTACTATATATACTTAAAAAGGTTATTTCAATCAATAATCATATACATTCAAAAAGGGTTCATCGCCTCCGACCTAACAGACATTGCCCCAATCTCTACCTCCATAATGTAGAAATAAAATATGTGTAAATTCTACTCTCTTCTATTGAATAATATGTGATTATGACTATTTGATCCTTATCCCAAACATGAATGACTAGTTACTGTTTTTGTTATTTTATTATCAAGTAAAATCCAAAAAATGGAAAAATCCAAATATACAAAAAAAAAAAAAAATGTCCCACAAAGAGCGTGTCATAGTCATTACCACGTAGGCCAACAAAGTCATCTTATCCAAAACAAATTTGATAACTTAAGTTTCTATTCCAAAAGTTTTCTTGTAAAATTTTATTTTATATTTTTCCTATACATACAACTCCTGTATCTATAGGTGCATATTTTGTAAAGCACTATATATATTAAAGCCACCCCCAAATTACCTCATTCTATTTTCACTTTGCTTCACTTTGATTGGGAGTTCTGAAAAATCAACAGTTAAAAGGACAATCTTGATTTGTATTCAGGTAATTATATTGAAAAAAGATTAGACCTTTTTGTGGTTTCTTCTTTGTTTTTCTTATCTGGAGTTTGTGAGATTACATTGGGTATGTTGTTGAAAAGTTTTGAGGTTTTATTTATGTATTTTGATTGAAAGATTGGAGCTTTTTGTGGTTTAGTTGGTGTTTTGAAAAGTTTTGAGGTTTTATTTATGCATTTTGATTGAAAAGATTGGAGCTTTTTGTGATTTTGTTGGTGTTTTGAGGTTTTCTTGATGTATTAGATTGAAAAAGATTTGAGCTTTTTGTGGTTTTCTTGATGTATTAGATTTGAAAAAATTAGAGCTTTTTCTGATTCAGTTGGTGTTTTTGAAAACTTTTTGAGGTTTTCTTGATGTATTTTGATTGAAAAGATTAGAGCTTTTTGTGGTTCAATTGATGTTTGATAAGTTTTATACAGAAATTGGGATTTTTTGTTTTCAATTTTTCCCCTATTAGAGAAAAAAGATTCAGTAGCTCAGATAGAATTAATGCAGTTTTTGTACATTGTAGTTATGCAGACTTATACTGTAATGTCTCTTGGGATTGAATGTCTTAGGTGAAATGCCGATAGTTGCGTGACTTTTTAGTTATAAAATAAGGTCGAGTGACTCTTTGAGATAAAAAGTTGTTAGTTGAGTGACCGTAGTTGTATCTAATTAAGGTCATGGATTTCTAATCGTTTTCCCTCTTGGCATTTGTTTTCTATAGGCACTAGAAATCAACAAAACTACATCAAGAAACAAGATATGGCGTTAGATCTTCATTTCCAAGAACAGATAACAGAGAGTACCTTTAACGAATGTTGTAGTAGCCCCTTACAGAAATGGAAGACGTTGGATGATGAGCGTGATGAAGACAATCGCGCTAGTGGTTTTGACTGTAACATATGCTTGGATGTTGTTAAAGATCCCGTAGTTACATTTTGCGGTCACCTTTATTGTTGGCCTTGTATCTATAAGTGGATTCAATTCCAGAGCGCCTCGGATCATCAAAAGCTACTATGTCCTGTTTGCAAAGCTAAAGTTTCACAAAAAGAGTTGATTCCGCTCTATGGTCCTGGCCAAGCAACAAAACCATCTGAAGACGACGTTACAAGTAAAGGCATGGTCATACCACAAAGGCCTCTGAGGCCAAGATGTAGTGGGGATCATACACTGATGGCAACTACAAATTCACTTCCATCGCAACAACTTAACCATCGACAACAGCCACATTCAAGAGGTTACATCGCCTCACCACCCGTGATTGGTGAAGTGGTTTATGCACGAGTTTTTGGAAATGCATGTCCAAACTCGTATAACCTTGCAGGAAACACGAGTTTGAGAATGAGAAGGCAGCTATTACACGCGGATAGATCACTTGGCAGATTATATTTCTTCCTCTTCTGTTGTGTATTGGCATGTCTTCTCTTGTTTTGATCACTTTTCGCGCTACATTGCGTGTAATTTGTATATATGTGTACCTTATTAGATGCTGAATATACGAGCTTCGCTCAATGTAACATGTCTTCGAAGCTTTTTATGTTCTTGATTCTGGCTAATAATACACAAAAAATTTTTACCATAAAGTGTGCCATTAACAACCAAAAGATGCTACCTTTCTTTGTTCTTTGGTCTTGGTACTACTACTGCAATAACATATTCAGTATAATCTTATTTGTCGAAGGGTAGAGTGTATGCAATAATGCAAACCTTACCCGGGTGATGGAGAGGTTTGTTACAAATAGATCTCGGCTCAAGTACAAGTATATCAAAACAACAGAAGTGAAGAGACCATGGCAATATACTAGAGATATCATACTAACATTTTGAAAGAAAAAAAGAAATAATAACTACAACATAATAATACTATAATTGAAGTAAAAGAAACAACATATAGTAACAGAAATAAAAAGAACAAGTAAATAATTTGTGTCTTTCGTAGCTTCCTATCTAAGGTCATGTCCTTGATAAGTCAAAGTTGTGTCATGTCCTGTCTAATTACCTTTCCCACACACTTCCTTGGCCTACTTCCACCTCCCCTAAAACCATTCAAAGCCAACCTCCACGCTGGGACATTAGTACATTTCCTATTCACATGTTCAAACCGTCTCATTACAATCACTTCAACAGTTTGTGTAGTTATCTAAAATGTCATAGGATGTTAATTTTGAGTTTGTTGGTTTGACATGAAAACTTTGCTTCTGTTGCAAAAATCTGTCTCAATCTAAAGAAACAAAGGATAATAAAAAAAAAAAAATACTCTGTCCATTTTTATTTGTTTGTCTTGTTTTGACTTGATACGAAGTTTAAGAAGGTAATAATATTTTTGAATCTTGTGGTCTTCAATTAAAAAAAAAGTGAAATGTATCAAATTGTCAATTAAGTTTTTGGTTTTAAACATGTCAGGTTGAAAGTTGAAATTAACAATTTGTTAAAAAAGAAATGTTATAGGGGACAAAGTGAGAGTTGTCTCTTTGGCGGATAAGATAAAGGAAGAATAAGATGATTCAGATACTATGAAGAGGAGGTACGTGGATACGCCAATTAGGAGGTAGGCAAAAAAAACATGGAAAGGTAATTAATAAAGACATAATGCAGTTTCAGATTATATGACCCTAGATAAGAAGGTATAAAGGTCAAAGATCAGAGTAAAATTCGATAGGTAGCCGAGTGTAGTCGTCCGTTAGGTGGCCTCTCAAAAATTGGAAGCCACTAGGAACACAGATTTTCTAGAACACAGTTTTGAAGCTGCAATTTAATTACAGATCTTAGTAATAGTATTTATTAGTAAAAAAAACAAGAAAATAATTACAAGTGTAAAATACTTATTTATTTTGTTTAGTTAATTATTACAGAGAGTCAGAGTATGTCTATTAACGATTAGGAAACTGCCAAGTAGCCCCATAAAACTAAAATGTGGTGAATTAAAGAAAACCTTAAATTAATATTAAAGAAATTGGGTGATAAAGACTAATAACTTCACTTTAATACTTAATTACACACTAATTGCCAGGTTGGATAAGGTCTTAGCTGAAAAATTAAGGTATGACTTCAATGACTCGACACCTAATGTGGTGTTCGCGGGTCGGTTTGGATCGGTTATTGGTCAAAATCAAAATCAAACCAACTTAATCAATTTTAAAATTATCAAAACCAAACCAAACCAAATATAATATACATTTATTGGTTTGGTGGTTATCGGTTTCGATTTGGTTTAGTATGGTTATTCGGTTTTTAACCATACAAAAAAATAAAAGAAACAATTCATTCAAAATGTGAAAAAAGTGACAACAATCCATTCAAAACGAAAAATAGTTAGCATGACTAAAATTACTGAATTTACTATTAATAAAGCTTTAAATTCACTATTTTGGCCTAGAAGGAAGAGACAATAACATTTTCAGACCCACAAAGAATTGTCATAGACACTCATATACATGAAATCAATAAGATAAATGTTTTCACCATGTACATTTTTGCTTTCAATAAGTAAATTATAAAGATTTTTTTATGAAAGCATATTTAAGATCTTTAAAATTGTTTATAAAAATAATATATTAAATATGTATATTAAAATATATGTATATAATTTAGCGGTTCAATTTGGTTATTTCTTCAGTTTTTTCGAATAAAAACCAATAACCAAAACAAATACTATTGGTTTTCAAAAATCTAAAACCAAACCAAATCATACCCAAATAAAATCGGTTTATTTTATCAGTTTGGTTCAGCTTTTCGATTTGGATTGATTTTTATCCAAACCATGAACATCCCTACCTAACATCATGGGCGGATCAAAAGATTATGACGGATTTGAGCTTTGAGAACAGCTATTTGTATAAATGTAAAGTACATAAGGTTGTGTAAAGATGGAAGAAAATTATATTTTTCTTTAAGAAAAGTTAAAACATTTATGGTAATACTTTGACTTTCTTTTAAGAGAAGAATAATAATCAAATAAAGTAAGAAAATTAGGACAAAACTCTAACAGATCTTTAATGCCTCAAAGCTTTAATTTCTCTGTTATAAAAATGCATTATATATTTTTTTAGACCGACTAAAAATAATAGGGAAAATTAGCAAATTAGTCAAAATTGCTAACATAATTAGCTAAAATATCTACACTTTAAAATAATTATCAAAAATGTCATTATGTCATTATTTTAGCAAATATAATGTATCCTAACATAATTAATTTACTATCCTTTTATTTCTCAAATCAGACCCTTATTTACCTAGTTTGACTTCACTATCAGTTAAAAGAAAAAAAAAACCCACATTTCAATCTTCTCTCTTTAGGTTTTTACCTCAAATCTCTCTACTTTCTCTCTATCGTTTCCACCATTGTTATCTCCTATACTTGTTTAAGAAATTTCTTCGAAATTAATCCATTTTTTAAAGAAATTTCTTTAAGTCATTCGTAGCATTAACATTTTGTAGCAGTTTATTCTGCTAAGGCATCATTTTAAGGTTATGAAGTAATGATTTATCTTTAAAAAATGTGTGAAATTTATGAAGCTATTTGGTTTATCATGTTAAGGTTCTGAAGTTTGGGAGGGACAGTATCACATTTTAAAATATATATGTGTTCATTATATAGGAATTTATCCTAATTGCATATGTGAAACAAATTTTTTATTTTATTTTGCTCATTTTGTATTTTGAATATTTCCTTGTATATCCAATAGTATGTATTTAGATTTGATTTTGTATTCTTTCTAATGGTCTACCATTAAGTTTTGTGTTTATTTTTGATTTCGTATTCATTCTCAATTCTAAATAACCAAAATACAATTCATTTATGTATTCATTATATAGGTATTCATCCTATTGCATCGTAAAACAAATTTTGTATTTTATTTTACTCATTTTGTATTTTCAATATCACTTTGTATACCATATAGTTTGTATTTAGATTTGATTTTGTATTCATTCTCAATTCTAAATAATCAAAATATAGTCTATTTACATATTCATTATATATATATACACTAATTGCATTAGTAAATAGATTTTGTATTTTATTTGACTCATTTTGTATTTTCAATATCACTTTGTATACCAGATAATTTGTATTTAGATTTGAATTTGTATTTGTCCTAATGGTATACAATCAGGTTTTGTATTATATGGTCTAACTTTTCAATTGAAATGAGTATTTATCGTGCTCAGTTTGTATTTCATTATCACTTTATATTCCATAAATACATAGATCCGACTACTTTCATCCAAAATAAATAAATAATCGACACTTAAAAGATTTGTGACCATTTTTTATTTTCTTTGATAATTTGAACTTTT
This sequence comes from Solanum stenotomum, assembly GCF_019186545.1. Lineage (NCBI taxonomy): Eukaryota > Viridiplantae > Streptophyta > Magnoliopsida > Solanales > Solanaceae > Solanum > Solanum stenotomum. The sequence continues at coordinate 4,925,678 of NC_064286.1, forward strand.
AAAGAAATCAATGGAATTCTATTTGAAATACCAATTGATTAATTCAAAATTTTGTTATCCAACGAAAAGTGACGCAATCTACAAAAACTGAACTTCAGAACAATGGTAAACGACTTTTGAAAGAACAAGAGAGAGATGGCACTTCGTATTTTTTCAATTGCAACTTGTTAGAGATTTAAGTGATTTTTATTTTTTTTGAAATATTTTCTCCCATGATTTTCGCCAATATGTTGTTGAAGATTTGTATTTTTTCAAATTAAATAAATACAAAAGTTAGCTCTATAACAAATCAAAATATTGACATTTTAAATAAATATTGAAAGTGTTGACAAGAGGTCCTATTAGATGCTAAAATATTATTGTTTTGAAAATTTTCCCAAAATAATATCATATAACACTGGCTTTAATCATATTTGAAACATGGCCTAATGGGGAAATATATACTACCAAAGTGTCATACTCATTAGCACACCATTTTTCTTTTATGACTATTTTTAGCCCCTCCATTCTTTTGGGGGACTTTATATCAATCAACATGAGATTAAAGTGTTTTTTCTTTTGAGTGGGATATTCTGATGTTTGTATCCAGTTGAGGTATCTTCCTTTTTCCTTCTCTGTGTCTATATTTCTAATTCACTTATGGAGTGTATTTTATTGAAAAAGATTAGATTTTTTTGTGGTGTATTTTTGAAGAATGCAACATGAGTACGGAATATTTTTTAAAAGTCTGAGCAATATAGATTTCTATTGTGCCTGAAGTATCATATTTTAGGTTTTTGCTTTCTTGGAAATTGGGGGGGAAGGGGTTATTTTGTTGTTGTTTCTAATGACTAGTGAGATATTGTCTGTTTTGGGCTAAATCTGAATGATTTTTGCCAAAATGCGTCACACCATTAAGAGCTTGGCTTCAATTAGTATCTCTGCACTCCAACTTTCGATGTGCTCAAGTAAACACTTAAACTTGTATAAAATTGAATAAGTAAACACACGTGTTGTTACATGGCATAAGTTTCTCAAGTTTTATCTACAAAGATCCCCTCAGTTTCTAAATTTTATGCATAAGTTTCTAGTAGTTTTTCTTATAGTTGTGATATCAGTTTATTTGGTGTTTTATGATGTACGTTAAGCTCTTGTTGGATGGAATGGGGGGTAAAAAGCATATGTTTAAGTATGTCCGAGTTGCACCCGTGTTGGATCCTCCAAAAATGCAGTATTTTTTGGAGGATCCAACACACACTTGATGATATTTTTTAAGAGCTTTGACTCATTTTATCCATTCTGTGTTGTATTGTGATCCTGGAATCTATTCATATATTTCTACAGGCATTAGCAATCAAGAAGAATGAGATGGTCCTAGATCTTCATTTGCAACAAGCAAATAGAAGAAGGTACCCCCTTAGAGAAGTCGAAGATGTTTGATGATGAACGTGAAGGAGGCTATCTCTCTCGTGGTTTTGAGTGTAACATTTGCCTGGATCTTGCAAATGATCCAGTGGTTACCTTGTGTGGTCACTTGTATTGCTGGCCTTGCATCTACAAATGGATCCACTTACATAGCATCCCTTCCGAAAATCCATCTCAACGCCACCCACAATGCCCTGTTTGCAAGGCTGATGTTTCAGTAAGAAGCATGGTTCCACTCTATGGCCGCGACCAAGCTACAAAAACATCTGAAGATGAAGTTCAAGCTAATGGTATGGTCATACCAGAAAGACCTGGGATTGATTCACATCCACCTCAACAACTCCATCAGTCAAATACAACCAGGATTGGTGGCACGACAACAAATATGTTACATCCCTTGATTGGTGAAACGGCTTATGCAGCACGCGTTTCTGGAAACTCATCACCAACATTGTATCCATATCCAAACGCGCATCATCTAGTAGGCAGCACTACTTTGAGAATGAGAAGGCAACAATTGCAAGCTGATGATAAATCACTTCGCAGAGTACATTTTTTTCTCATCTGTTGCGTAGTGTTATGTCTTATCTTGTTATGATGATAAAGACTTTTTTTTCTGCTGTAACTTTGTAAGAAATATGAATAATGTACTACACAAAACTATTTGTATCTGGATCTTCAATAATAAACCAATGGAAGACTCTCTACTCCTGACTTGAAACATAAAATTTCTTACTATAGTGAATTATTGGCCTGTGCTTTAAAATGGTTTCCGCATAAAGTTGTTGCTGGAGCATTGAAAATGTTAAATGAAACTATTCAGCAATACTCTATGCAGACAGCTTGTTTCTCAACACCCTGGGATTCACAAGAGAGATTTGAACTCTTCTCACGGCGGCACCTAACAATTTACGCTGTCTCACACCTGGGAAGAAGCATGATATATGAATCTTTACCAAATAAGGAGTACATCTGAATTGAAAATCATGTCTTCTCATATTACACATTCATCTCTAAAGTCTGTACACACTACTATAGTAACCAATAGTTTCATCAGACCCATGACATTTACAAAAGGTTAATATCAACGGAAAGACTAAGTTCTACACATAACAGTAGTAAAGACTCATTCCACACATATCACAGTTGTGAATGCTCGTCAGTGTGATACATCAAAAATATAGCCTCAGCTTGAAACATTGGCGCGATAAAAGTGCAGCAATTTGAGTGGTGATACATATTCCTGCAAAACAAAAAGCATAGTAAGATCCCTAAGATCAATCCCCCTTCTTTATGTAGACATAACCTCTAATATTCCAACCTGGAGAAGATCATCATGCTCAGGGGGTAAATCGAAACCCGTTGAGCAATTTTGCAACACCTCAGGATTCTTCATCCATGCTTTTCGTGCATCACTCAGTTTAATTTTGTGCCTGTACACCTGAAAATCAAGCTAAAGATATAAGCTAACAAGTACTAATAACTTCAGTCACATCCACTCATAGTCAAAACACTGCACTCAAATGAGTCTAATATGGCAACACGACAGGTTCAAGTCTAAATGACCCTTTAGGCCCCACATCATCTGTTGGTTTGATGAGCCAACAGGACTCTCATAAATGGGCACTTAGAGATATTAGATATAACTAGCATATCTGAGGATTACTACCAAGAAATAAACTGGCACTACTTCCCAATTCACATAACTAATACAGGAACAGGGAGTATATTCTGTTAGTGAATGTAAGAAGAATTAGCACATGGAAGAAACAGAAAATGTAAATGAATTAAATAGCATTACTGTGGTGATCAACAGGTAAACAACCAAGTGGGAAAAGACGCATATAAATGTGGTGATCAACAGCTATCCAAGCAAGTGGGGGGAAAAACACATCTATTTTGGTTTCCCCTTCCCTTTTTATTTTTTGTGTGTGTGTGAGGGTGGGCGGGCAAGGTGGAAAGAGAGGAATGGCAACTTGCAGGTTGTTTGCAAACCTCAGAAAGTGAGACAGGAGGCTTCTCCAGCTCATCTCCCTCAATGATGATACCAGTGCCCTGGCATTCTGGACAGAACACTGAGTTGATCCGTCTCACTGATTTTATCTCATCTTCCTTCTCTTTTGCATTGTGTTTGGTTCCAGTCTTCCTCTTAGATCTTCGTTTTGCTTTTGTTTCCATTTTTGGTTCGTCAACAGGTTTCATATAGGTTTGCAATTCACATTGAAGTATCCAATGAATGAGGCAAGATACGTGAAACAAATGAAATGCCTGTATTGACACAGGATTTGAATGAGCATGAATTGTAGTAATAAGTAATGGATCTCTGTTAAGGCTCCAAAAGTGGAGAAACAAATATACAACACAATAATAACAAATATCATATGGAAAAAACACCAAAGCAGAGCAGTGTTTACCCCTGTCAAATTTCTACTGCTGCACATAAGTTTTCCAGATTTCCAGCTCAGAAGAGTTGCCACATCCTTACCAGGAAGCATTTTCTGTTGACAGATATCACACATTCTCTCGGAAGCCACTCGCTGCTGTTTCCTCAACTCTCTCCTCATAGTTTTGCTGGATATAATTCTTGAACTCACTAGTTGATCATCACATGTTCCCAATATCAGTTTCATATTTGAGCTATTTGTTGATTGAGATTCTTCCCCGGACGAATCACAATGATTACTAAGAGACTCACTGAAATCCTCGGGGTCTGAAAATGACTTCCTCTTCCTCTTTCCAGTACCACTGGTTTCCTCAGATTCTGAATAAGGACTGGAAGGGAGCAAAAATCTGTCATCAAGTAACGGTTTCCTACCCAAATTATAGTTATAAGGAAATGTAACAACTGCAAAATCATGATCTGGAACCACAGAGGTATCCATATCATCAGAATCCTTCTTTGCCAACCATTCACACCATATTCTACGAATTTTTTTTGAGTCAATGCCACGAACACTAATACGAGCAGCAATTTTTCCAATACCAATATGCTTCACTTCTAGATCAGATAACTCGTCTTTACACAACACACCCGGAATAACCAAGTACTCACTCTCTCCATTACCAGTTAACTCACTATCCAGCAGGCCGTACTCATACTCGGAAACATATGTATCCCCATTATGTCTCAAGTTGTCATCACACTCAACAATAGCAAGGCTACTTTCATCTTCAAGACAAGTGTCAACCAGTCTGCTTTTCCCAACATTCACATTAGGTGAGTGCTTATCTTGCTTATCTTGCTCCGGATCATTAAAGAAAAGTACACCATCATTGAAGGGCCAAGGATTAGGTTTCAATAATGTGGCTTTAGCAGCAGCAAGCATTTCAGTATGGAGATTACCTTTCAAATGATTAAACAGAACAGAATCGCTATAACATGGAGAATGACATAGCGTGCAGAAAAAGACTAGCCTCTTCCCATCCTCTCTAAGCTCAACATATATGTGCCCTTGAGACCTCACATTCTGCAAAGTTCTCCTCACTAATTGCTCTTTCAAGTTACCACCGCTCGTCCTCGGGAAATCTAACTGCCTACCCGCCATTCAATCAATTTTCCAGTTTCAACTCAGATAACAACTTCTTAAAAATGATCTACAGGTCTCTTAAAGTGTCTTAAATCTTTCAAGCAGTACTCTGAACAACAAAAGCCAACAGATCTCTGACCAGATTTTCAAAATTGTCCATACAATCACAGAAATCACCAAACGCGGCCAAAATTTTCAGAATTTTCGCATGAAATACAACAACGAAATAACCACTTTTCACGAATTACGCAGAATTATCAAACAGAGAATTCAGAATTCACAACAACCTTCACGAAATTCCACACCAAATCTTCAAATTCAGCTTCAGTCCGTACGAATCAAAACAGATAAAACGTAAAATGCGATCAACCCTAACAAAAGATTTAACAAACCCTAAACTTACAACTTCGAGGTGTACTCGGTATTGTAGGTATCTTCGTGAACCGCGTAACTCCACGATTTTTAGCAGCGCATCTTCCAGAAGAAACCTCAGAAATCAACGCAAGCAAACACGAATCCTCCATTTTCATCTCCATTAAAAAAATCAAAAAAAAAAAAAGAAAAGGAAGAAGGGCACCGAAACAACAACAACAACTAGAAATCAGAATCAAACAAGTCGAAACAGAGATTGCATATACAGTGTATATATATGTATATGTATAGGTAGAGAGAGAAACTGTAACAAGGAAGGTTCTAGAGAGAGAGAGGAGGAGGGAAGAAGAAGAGGGAATCGTGAAAATTTTAACTAAATTTTGGTGAATATCTATATTTATATGGTTTTAAAAATGGGTGGTAATCCTATACTTCTCGGTGCACAGTAAAAGCATGTTCCAAACTTTTATAATAACCTGATACGATAATATAATGAAATTTAAAAAAGATGTATAATATACCTAGATCTTATCGCTTCCTCATAAAAGTACAGTAAATTCGAATATCCATATCTTCCAAATGGGTATTTGAGAAACCTACAAGAAGGAAGAAGAATAACAAAATAGATGGATATTCGACAAATAAAATACGATGATAGATATCAAACAACGAAAAATTTGCTAGTGTGATGATGTAGCTAAATCTGTGATAGAGATGATAAACGGTTAAGATTATTAGTTGTAGATATAGGATTAATATGTAGTGTGTAGTTAATTTTGGTAACGGAAGGAAGATTCTTGGGATCTTCTAAATAAGCATGGGAAATAATTTAATTTTTTTTCTGTCATTTTTAAATATTTATATTGTTTAACAATTTCACACGTAAGCTAATTGCCAACTGGCTGAAAAAATAAATAATAAATTATTTTAGTATATGATTGATATGATCATTGACATTTAACTAAAAATTTCGATATCGAACTTAGAAAAAAAAAATCGTAATATGAAATGGCTTAGTTATCGATAGGTTAGTAAATATCCGTTAAGGTTATCTTACTTAAAAGTGTCAATACACATTTATTGGCACATAAAGATTTTTTTTTAGTTTATTATAAATTTCTATAGATTTGTTTTATTGTTTTACTATTCTCTTACCGTTAAAGTGAAGTTATTTTTACCCCTGCCGTTACTAATTTCACCATATATACCCCTCATTTGACGAAAAGCCTCAAATCAACTTAAATTAACCAGAATCTTAAAAAAACGACCCGTTACCCATTTTTAAACCCATGCCCGACCCTCTAATACTTAACCCAAGAGATGAACAAAGGGAAAATAGGGGAGGAAGAAGCAATAACTTCAACCTTTGTTTTCCCATTTTTCCGACCAGCCTCTCCTCTCTATGCTGCTGTCCAACCACCAAACAATCACCCCTAAACGACCCCATTTTTTCCGTTTTCACAGTCACCATCACCCACTTTCTGGCCGGCGACCAAACCCACTTGAAACCAATCTACTCCGGCGGAAAACAATTTGTAAACCACCTCACAACCAGACACCAACTCTGGCGAACTAGACCACCTTTTACTGCCTCTTTTCTCCAGCCTAAATGTCACCAGTAAACACCCAAATCGACCCCACTGGTCGACTTCCCTCAACCCATCTTCCTCCTCCAACCAGAAACTCCAGTGAACCACATCGAAAACACCTCCAAACAACCGCCACTCACCTCCAAATCGCCAGAAATCACCACCCCAAAACAACCCTTTCTGCCGCCGCCTCATCAACACGGAAAAACCATCGCGAACATTCTCAACTCCATGAGCTCATGAAACCCAACAACAACAAGCAACCACCATCGTTGTTGTTTCTCTTCCCTTCCCTTTCACGATTTTGTTTGTTTTGCAGATCTGCATTTTCAGCGAACCAGAACTCATTAGCCCTCCAACTCAACAACGTCAATTAACTCCGTCAAAAATTACTTTCTTTTATTGTTTTGCTCTTTTTGTTGTTATATTTTATTGCGTTTCAGGTGAATTATTTGACTCTCATTTCAAACTCCGACCATCTTATTGTTTTTTAATGATTTTTAGTTATTAATAATTTTTGGGTGAACATTGTTCTTTCTTTCAATTTGTGTTATTCCAAATGTAACAGTATTAAGCACTTGGGTGATGCTTTGTTTTATTAATTCCCATGTTAAAAATGAAATGATGAAATTGTTCCAAAAAAAAAATCGAGCAAAGTACCTCCGACGATTTCAGCAGTAAGTTTTTTAATGGTGGAAGGAGATGAAGAAGATTAAACAAATGGGTTTGTGGTTTTAATTGAGTATGAATTAATTTGGTTTAGTGGATCAGGTTTGGATTAAAAGAGAAACGGGTCATTTTAATTGAAATTGGGTAACTTTGGTTGATTTGGGGCTTTCCGTCAAATGAGGGGTATATATGGTGAAATTAGTAACGGCAAGGGTAAAAATAACTTCACTTTAACGGTAAGGGCATAATCAACCAATAAAACAAAGTTGAGGGGTATTTTTGACCCTTTTCCCATATAATTATAATTTGCTCCTAGACTCGATAAAAGTTGCTATGAATACAATCTCAGATTATTGGGAAGAAAAAAGTAATACTAGCATTTAATATAGATGACAACACAATAGCTTGAGCACAAGACTTTTTATTTGCTTTTACGCTGTATTTTTAACTTTAATAAATCTTATATAACGTGAATTTAGATTAATTGAAATGTTAACCCCTATAACAAAGCATGAACATGGATATTTTCTTACTTAATTAAGAAGACTAGCCACAATAATTTGTGATAGCGTCTTTCGGATAATCCTAGCATCTATTCAAAATAAATAAATTTTTGACACTTTTTTATTGTTTTAAATAATGAATCTTTTAAAGCTCAAATATGTATTAATTTTATTTTTTTTGAGTATGATGTTAAAAAATGCACATGATCCATGATACATTTCTTCTTCTATTTGAAAGACTACCAATCATAATTAATTTAGAATTACATAAATACGTGTAATTATATGTGTGTTATAATCCCCAAATCATACGTAAGGTTTTTTTTTTCTAGCATCCCATTGCTGAAACAAGAAGATGTTTTATATCTTGGTTTAAAAGACCAAAATCACAAATGGTGTTCATGGATTTAAGTATGTTTTCATACCTAGTTTTATGTTCATGATGATTTGTCATGATATACGGGTGTGAAAAAGACAATAGTTTCCGTCTTATAAGTTTTATTTGGTCATAATCTGAAATCATGTTCCTATCACAACTCCTTTATTCTAAAAATATAAATAGGGGTCTTCATAATTCAGAAAAGGGACCAAGAATTCTAACAAGAAGCTAGTGAAAAGCTCGTGGATCAAAAATCACAAATTTCTCTACAAGCTACAAGTACAAGAATTCAAGTATTCGAGTTCAAGAACGATCAAGATCAATACCAACGGATTCAAGAACAAGCTCGAAGCCCTTGAATTCAAATAAAAGTCAAGATGAAGATAAAGCTCAAGTTCAAGTTCATCAAATATTCAAGAACCAGCTCTAAAGCCTTTGAATCCAAGATCAAGATCATCAAGTTCAAGTCCATATCAAGTTCATCAAATTCACAAATCAAGATCAAGAACAAAATTCAAGATCAAGCTCAAGAGCCCTTGAATTATATCTGAAAAGACGAAACAGAGGAATGATAGAGATTGTAACACTCGCACTTTGAAATCAACAAATACGATTATTGCATTATTTTCCAATCTTGATTATTGTTTTCTCAACGCAAATTTTATTGTCTACAAGATTTTTAAGGAAATCTTCAATCTTTGTTACAACAACATGTAAAAGTGTGGTCTGAAGAGGAGAAAAGATGTAAACATATTTTAATTCTATCTTCGTGAGGTAAGGAGAATTTTTTGAATTTATAGATTCTCAACTCAAAAGAAAAATATTCAATGCAAAATTATAAGAAAAGAGACAACAAAACAATAAGATATAAAACAAATATAACAACGGATAGTAATACACAACAAAAAATAAGAAACTATATATGCTATAACTAAATAAATATTGCTAAAAGAACAAGAGAAGGCTAGCTAGTGTGCATCGGTCGGTTCGGTTCAATTTTATGTATTATCGATTTGGTTTATCAGTTTTCGGTTTTTAAATATGTCAAACCAATAACCAAACCAGTACGATATTTTTTTATCGATTTTGGTCCTAACTGTTTTGTTTTCGGTTTAGCCAATAAGAAAATACTTATAAAATAAAATATATTACTTCTCTAATAAATTTAACGTGACAACACAATAATGTAACTTTACAAATGCTCATAAAATATAAGCAATAATAACAAACATCAATAAAACTATACAAGTGTAACATAAAAAGAAATTTAGAGGAATATGATTCTTAGTGCCAACTCCCACTCCACACCTCTTCAAGCATTATTCAACAACCTAAAAGATGAATATTCTATGGTTCTTCAAGAGAGAAATTTCAAGTCCTCCTTTATATATGATACTAGACATAATTGTCCGTGCTGGGATGGGCTTAATATCTGTTATTTTTTGTCTCACTTTATATGACATTGATAAAATTTAGAGAGTCAATTAAATTTTAATATAATTTTTAAATATTTTAAGTTATTAATTATTGTAATTTATAGTACTTTCACATAATTTTTAAATAATAGATGTTACTTTCCTTGTCCCAATATATGTAGCACAAATAGAATTTCAAAAGTCAATATGTTGTTAATTATTGAGATTTGCAATACTTTTTACGTAGTTTTCAAATTAAACATGCAACTTCTTTTGTTCCATTTTATGTGACATAAATAGATTAATTTTATGAGTCAATTGAATTTTTTATAAGCAATTGAATTTTATATATATATATATATATATATATATATATATATATATATATAATTTTTATTTTTATTTTTTTTTAATTATTATTTAAAATATTAATTATCACGATTTATAATATTTTTAAATTTTTTTTAAATATATAAAAAAATTTAAAAATAAAACAACAAATTAAAACGGAGGGAAAAAATAGACAAAAGTAATAGAAGTGTGGAACCACACAGGTGAAGCAGGCATGTTGACTACCTCCTGTGTGGTTATCCACACTTATAAATAAGTAGTAGATTTCAATTTAAAGAGTCAATTAAATTTGAATATGATTTTAAAATATTTTAAGTTGTTAATTATTGTAATTTATAGTACTTTTATGTAATTTTTAAATAATATATGTTACTTTCCTTGTCCCAATATATGTAGCACAAATATAATTTCAAGAGTCAATATGTTGTTAATTATTGAGATTTACAATACTTTTTACGTACTTTTCAAATTAAATAATACATGCAACTTCTTTTGTTTCATTTTATGTGACATAAATAGATTAATTTTATGAGTCAAACAAATTTTTTATAAGCAATTGAATTTTTTTTTATATATATATTTTAAAAAATATTAATTATCATGATTTATAATATTTTTTACGTAATTTTTAAATATATAAAAAAAATTAAAAATAAAACAAACAAATTAAAACAGAGGAAAAAAATAGATAAAAATAATAGAAATGTGGAACCACACAGGTGAAGCAGACATGTTGACTGCCTCTTGAGTGATTATCCACACTTATAAATAAGTAGTAGATATGATATGAAATGGGTAAATTATTATATTAATAATAATTATAAGTATGGAAATAATGAATTGATAAAAACTCACTCAAATCGAACCATAAACATTTTTACACCTTAGGTCTAAGCTATACTTTAGGTTAAAGTTGTTTTGTCCTAAAGTTACTTGAACTTGTAATTAGGGCCGTACAAAATTGAACCGAAAACTGAATCAAATCGTAAATCGAGTCAATTCAGAAAAAAAATCCGACTATATTTGGGTTGGTTTGATTTTAACTAAAAAAAACCAATCCGAGACCAAACCAACCCGACATTATATATATAATTTTAAAATTTTATTTTATACATAAAAATATTTACTGTGATATAATTTTTAAATATTTCTTATACTTTTTCATAGTTTTTATCTTTTAATATATTATTTCAAGTTTGAAACTTAGAATTATGAATGGGCCAATAAAGATTATAGTCCACATATGTTGGTAATTATAATAAAGCTTAAATCAAAATCAAATTAATACTAATGCAAAAAGGAAATCAATTCAACACTAAGAATGACAATAATATTGAATATTTGTTTTTTAATTTTACATTGGTTTAGACATTAAAATACATAATCTAATTTTAATTTCCTTTAATATTTAGTCATGTAACTAATACTTATTAAACTTAATTTTAGCATGATTTAGTACTTTTAAATTATGATCATTTTCATTATGACTTGTTAATTTGCAATATTTGTTTTACATGATTTCATTATTATTATTTTTGTTAGATATTTTAGTGTCATTAACCATATCATATTGTGTTATATTTTTAAGAAACATCTTAGATAGTTATATTTTGGTAGGACTAAAGAAATATTTGAAGTACAAGTAAATTATATGTTTGTATGAATACTTTACCGGAAAAATCCGAAACAACCCGAAAAACCTGAAAAAATCCGAAAAAACCCAAGTTTTATTGGTTTGATTTTTGAAAAATTCGAACCAACCCGACCATGTACACCCCTACTTGCAACAATGGGCTCCTAACAATTTTTTTTTGCTTTTCGCTATTATGTGCTTAGATAAAGTCAAATTTTGAAATTTATGATTATGAGTTTCTTATCAAATATATTACTCATTTTAATTACTGAATTCATGATTAAATATTTGTATACATTTGTTGAAATTTCTAAAATATATTTATATACAAGATCTAAGAAAAAATTATTGAATTAATTCGATCCTTATTTATTATAATCCGCTCCCGTACGCTAGCACACTTATAACATCCACACAAAAATCATACCTCACAGTGTAAGAGAGATTTCAAAATTGAAGAGGAATAAGAAAAATCACAAAATTTAAGATCAATAATTTCAAAAGTCATATAATCATATAAATATTTAAGTAACTTACATAAATCACAAAGTGTAAGGACCTAAATTACATTCCATCCCTACTCTTTTTCAATTTATAAAAATCCCTCAAAATTATTGCTATCTGAATACATAGCAAAGAAGTCGGATACATTAAATATGATACATTAAAACAAAATCAGTTAGACTTTTAAAGGAAAGAGAATATAAAATTGTTGTGAGTTCTCCAAATCACGCTAATCTAGTTAATTTCAATCTCTCCCAAATCTTAAAAGACTCAATCTAATAAAAATTCAAATTTTCTTCTCTCAATTCTCTTCCAAATCCGCTCAGATTCAATTCAAAATTTTAATTTTCTTCTCTCAATTCTATTCCAAATCCGTTTAGCTTCAAACAATTCAAATTTTCTTCTTTCAATTCTCACCCAAATCGTAATAGATTGAAAAAAGTCGAAAACAATAGCTGATTTTATTGGTATGCATATCTACACATTTAGATAATTAATACATTGGTCAATGGATCAATTAGCTAATTTTTGTCCATTGTTAATTGTGTTCTCGTGTTATAGTATCCAAGCTCCTCTTAAACGCTTATGCAAAGATGTTAAATTTCTCATATATTAGTGCCACCATATTTGGAAGGAAAAAATGAAAGGAATATTTTAAAATTCAGGCAAGGTGTGAATTTTGCAGTGAGAGGGGCAACATCACTTGATTCTGCCTACTTGTTGGACAACTGAATTGGTTAAAAAGATATGATATCTTCTTTTTGCAAATTTCCTTCAGGTAATTGCCTTGTGTCGTCCATGTTGGTGCTATGAAATTATATCATGTATATCCGCTATGCATTGAAACAACGTATAAAAAGGTTGAAGAGATACATAACTTTGATGGATACATATCTGTATGGTTATTGCTATGTATCATATACATTTAGTATAAATTCAAATGTACGTATCATGTCTAAAAAATTAGTGCATGATATATTACTATTTATGTATCTTATTTTGTATGGGAAATATTGTATTTTATAAAAAGAAACATTATACATATAATTATTCTAAATAACATTTTTTTGTGTGGGATACAAAAACAGTAGTGATCAGTTGATACATATAATGATATATGTAATAAAGTTTGAAAACTATTGAATTTGATATATATTATGTATCATGCACCTATCAAATAATTTGATACACAATACTTTAGCTACAAACATTAAGGTTTATGTATCAAGTGAATTTATTGAGATTAATACATTATTGTTTGGTAATTGTTATGTATCAGATACATTTAGTATGAATTTGAATTTACATATCATGCCTAAAAAAATAGTACATGATATATTATTATCTAAGTATCTTATTTTGTTTGAGAATTACTATATTTTATTTTATTTTAAAAACATTATACATGTAATTGTTCCAAATAACATATTTTTTGGTGTGTGATACATGACAAAAAAATTATGTATCAAGTACATTTATATTGAACATGATAAACACTAATAGAAGATTCAACAACATTAGAGTTAGATATCAATACCTTAAATATGAACATGATAAATTGCATAAAACAAAAGCTATTGTAGCAGTGATGTATCGGATCAATTAGGAGATTTCAAATTAATGTATCCAAAAAAAGAAAACTCATGGTTAGGAGATTTCAAATTAATGTATCCGAAAAAAGAAAAATCATTGTTAGGAGATTTCAAATTAATGTATCCAAAAAAAGGAATGGTGAGGGCAAAAAAGGAGATTTTTGATATTTTTTTAAATGATAGGAAAAATAAGAAAATATAATAATAAATGATGTATAGTTAGGTAATTTTTCCAATATTTAATTATATATAAGATTATAAATTTCAAAAATATTATTACTTTCTTTTTAAACATTTATATTCAGTCAAACTACAACAAACAAAATCATAGTAAACCATAAAATAAAATAGATAGTTCAAAATCAACTTTGTTCCATAGGAACACTAGAGAAATACCAAAGACTCTTTACATTTCTATCTTCTCAAGAACCAAGCTTGCAAATTAAACCAAAATATACCTAGTGACATAAAATCAACTTTCTCTCCAATAATCAAAACCTCTCAAATTAAAGANTGTATATATATAGTGTAATCAACATGAAGTAATTCAATTTTTCATTTCCCCCAATTCACACAGTTTGCTCCTCTTGTTCTCATCTCGAATCTCAGCTTTCCATGTTCATCAATGGAGGAATAATCTTCTCCAGCTTTGTTTGTTTCAATATGGTATTAGAGCCATAAGGCTTTCTTCATCTTCCGTGATCGTTTCTTTTCTCTCTTTTCAAATTCATCTGCATTTTCTCTTCGTTTTTCTTCAGTAGCTCAATCTCAGACATATCAGGGAGTCGACTGGTGCTCAGGAGGGGACTTCCACTGGCAATCAATTACCATCTCATGTTGTCCAAGATCTGACTAGTGCATTTTACGTTCATCCTTCTGAAAGTGCAGGATCCTCAATTGTTCCAGTCCTTTTTGATGGATCTGGATATCGTTCATGGAGGAGAGTTGTTCTTCGAGGATTATCTGTGAAGAACAAAACTGGTTTCATAAATGGCAAAATACAGAAACCAAATCTAGATTCACCCAATTTGCTCAATGGGAAAGATGTGATGATATGGTGACTTCCTGGATCTTAAATTCTCTGTCCAAAGACCTCAGAGATAGCTTGCAGTATGTTGATAATACCAGGGAACTTTGGGATGAATTGGAAGATAGGTATGATCAAACTAATGGGGCAAAACTGTATCAGCTTCAACAAGAAATCAATGATCTTAGTCAGGGCAATTTAGATGTCACAGGATATTACACCAAGATCAGGAAGCTGTGGGAAGAACTCAACATTTTGGACACTAATTCACAATGCACATGCCTATGTATATGTGGTGGAAAATAAAAAATACACAAGGCTGAACTCGACAGGAGACTCATTCAGTTCCTAATGGGTCTAAATTAAGTGTATACCATTGTGAGGGGTAGCATTTTGATGATGAACCCTTTACCTACTATGGCTCAAACATTTTCTATTCTTGTCTAGGAAGAAAAACAGAGGGAAGTCAAACCTCACAGCAAATTCAACCTGGACTCAGCTTCTTTTCATGTAAATGGAGCTACTAGTTCTAGTTTTAGGACTAACTATACTCCATATAGAAACACTGTGGGTACCAATAAGCCTCCAAACAAGTCTAAGTTGTTGTGTGACTATTGTAAAAAGACTTGTCACACCAAAGACAAATGTTACAAACTCCATGGTTTTCCTTCGGATTTCAAGTTCACAAAGGGCAAGAATGCAGGCACAGCAGCCATTGCTAATGGTTTCTCAGAGGAACTAATGGGAGATAGTTGTGAGAAGACACCTGAGACAGGCAAAGGCAAAGGGAAAATGCATGAGCAGTCGGGCCAAATTCTAACTAATCAGCAGTTCAATCAACTGGTAAACTTGTTGGAGGATATACAAATCCAAGCAGGAAACAATACCAGTAACACTGCACATGAGAATCTCAATGGTGGAGCTGTCAACTTTCCAGGTATCCCAACTTGTTATTTTTTAATTTCTGATATTGGTAATTTGTCATGTAAGTGCCTGAAACTTAATGTTGACTCTTGGATCATAGACACATGAGTCACACACCATATGACCTTCACCAAGTCACTCTTTAACAACCTCAGACCCATACCATATCCTTTCATAATTACCCTTCCAAATGGCTAGAAAGTGAAAGTGACAGAAATTGGTAATGTGTGTTTGAATCCTTCACTGACTTTGTATAATGTGTTGTTTGTACCCAACTTTAAATTCAACTTAATCTCAGTGCACTGTTTGGCTTCCCACATAAAAGGAATGGTAAGTTTCAATAACTCTTCTTGTTTAATGCAGGGCCCTTCACTGAAGAGCTCTCTGGAGATTGGTAGGGCACAAAATGGCCTGTATTACTTGTGTTCAAGATGTCACACTTCCAGTTCTGTCAATGTTCCTACTGGATCAGTTTCTACTGTTACATCTAGTTCATCTAAACCTTGTTTTCTTACTTCATCTGTTACTTCTTCTTCTAAGTGGAATCCATGTAATCTTTTACATGTCACCTCTACTGTAGACTCTTGTAATGCCACATCTGTAAAATCCACATGTTTGAGTAATAATATTGTGCTTCCTAGTTGTGTTCATACTGCTAATGCTCCTAGTTTGATTAATTCTGTCATGTCTCATGGACATGGTGTTGATCATAGTTGATGACTTTAGTAGATCAACATGGACTCACCTTCTCAGCTGCAAAAGCAACACCCTTCAAGCAATAAAATCTTTTATATCTCTTGTAGAAAGCCAGTTCAAGACCACTGTCAAATCAATAAAAACAGACAATGGTTCAGAATTTACCAACAATGAAACCAACACATATCTCCAAGCCAAAGGAATAATACATCAAAGAACTTATCCTTACACACCACAATAAAATGGTGTGGTAGAAAGAAAACACAAGCATCTCCTAGAAGTTGCTAGGGCACTCTTATACCAGTCCAAACTTCCCACTACAAACTGGGGAGAATGTATTTTGACAGCCACTTACTTGATCAATAGACTTCCTAATTTAGTGTTGAACAACAAGACACCTTTTGAAATACTACATCACCTATCTCCCACCTACTCTCACCTTAGGTCTTTTGGATGCCTATGTTTTCCTACACTAAAGACTTATAAAGATAAATTTGATCCAAGATCCACACTTCACATATTTATGGGATATCCTTGCACCTCAAAAGGGTATAAGGTTCTAGACTTGAGCACCAAAAGGATACATGTTTCCAGAAATGTGACATTCCAAGAAAATATTTTTTCCTTTGCTCTGTCTGAGTCTAATCCTAATTTTAGCACTGTATTGAGAACCTTGCATACTGATCCAAATATGTTAAAATCTACTGATAACAATTTTAACAAAGTACCTGTATTGGATGATGATATCACCTTTACTGTCACTAACAATAATCTGCCTGAGTGTTCACCTACACATACACCTTTAGCAGCATTAGACACTGACCACTCATTGGCTCCTGATTCACTACCAACACATAACCAAATTCCAAACAGTTGTTCCCTATCAAACACCATCACTCAACCCCCAGTCTAACCTTTAAACCTCAGGAGATCCAGTAGACCACACAACATTCCTACTTAACTGAAAGAGTACACTTACACATTACCCTTCTTACAACATCAATCGTCAACCCCATCTTATAATCTTGTATTTTCTTTATCCCATTTATCCCTCACAAGTTTCAATCAAGATAATCAACATATAATTTAAGGTTTTCTTCATGATACTGAACCATGTTCATATGAGGAGGCATCACTTGATCATGTTTGGCAAGCAACAATGACATCAGAATTTGAAGCATTGTATGCTAATAATACTTGGAATCTTGTTAAACTACCCATGGGAAGAAGGCAATTGGATGCAGGTGGGTTTACAAGATCAAACATAAGGCTGATGGTACAGTAGAAAGGCTGAAAACTGGACTTGCTGTGAAAGGTTATACTCAACAGGCTGGTATTGATTATAATGAAACTTTCTCTCCAGTAGGTAAGATGACTACAATCAGAATTTTAATCAGCTTGGCTGTTAAAAAGGGATGGAATTTATACCAGCTAGATGTGAACAATGCTTTCCTTCATGGAGACTTACATGAAGAAGTGTGCATGGACACACCTCCAGGCTTTATGATAGATGACACAGGATTGGTTTGTAGACTTAAAAAGTCCTTATATGGACTGAAACAGGCAAGCAGACAATGGTATGACAAACTGGCCCAAGTCTTGGTTCAAGGGGTTATTCTCATTCAGAGAGTGATTACTTTCTGTTCTACAGAAAAATTGGGACTTCTTTGGATTTTGTGCTATCTATGTGGATGATATTGTCTTAACAGGTACTGATGTTGAAGAAATCACTTCTCTAAAAAGTTACCTTCATGATTAATTCAAGATCAAAGACTTAGGAAGACTCCAATACTTTCTTGGTTTGGAAATATCATATATGGATTGTGAAGTCCTAATTTCTCAAAGAAAGTTCACCTTAGATTTGCTGAAAGAATTTGAATGTTCGAGCTACACACCAGTGACATTACCTCTTGAATCTACAGTCAAGCTCAAAGCAAATAAAGGCCTATTGTTGAAGGATCCTACACACTACAGAAACTGGTAGGCAAACTGAATTTTTTGACTCACACAAGAATGGACATAACATTCAATGTCCAACATCTTAGCCAATTCCTTCAGAATCCCAGAGAACCACACCTCAAGGCTGCATACCATGTTCTAAGATACCTAAAAAATGATCCTTGTTTGGGTATATATTTGTCCAACAACACAGACTGCTTCATAACTGCATATTGTGATTCAGATTGGGCTACATGCCCTGATACAAGAAAGTCAGTAAATGGTTATGTAATGTTAATGTGAGATAGTCCTATTAGTTGGAAGTCCAAGAAGCAAACAACCATATCTCTGTCCTCAGTAGAGGCCGAATACAGAGCAATTGAAAAGGTGGTAGGAGAAATAGTATAGCTGGAAATGTTGTTGACAGAGCTGAACTTGACATGTACTTTGCCCATATCTGTGTTTTGTGATAGTCAGACATCCATCCACATTGCCAGGAACCCTGTGTTTCATGAGAGAACAAAGCACATAGAAGTGGATTGTCACTTTGTTAGAGATAAGTTGTAAGGAGGTATCATTGTACTTCATCACATTCCAACTGGAGATCAGCTAGCAAATGTTCTGACCAAGGCCTTGCCAAATATCAAGCATTCCAATATTTTGCACAAATTGTTTGTGAGCTTCCCACCTCCAACTTGAGGGGGCTGTTGAGATAAATATTACTATTATCCAATTGTAATTAGACTAGCTGGCAGATTAGTTATGTGATTAGTTAGTTAGTCTTTCTGTTAGTTAGTTAGTTAGGCCTTGGGTGTTGTGCATCAAGAAGTTAGTTAGCTAAGCTTCTAGAACTTTCTTACATTGTTGTAGATATATAGTGTAATCAACATGAAGTAATTCAGTTTTTCATTTTACCCAATTCACACAGTTTGCTCCTTTTGTTCTCATCTCGAATCTCAACTTTCCATGTTCATCAATGGAGGAATAATCTTTTCCAGCTTTGTTTGTTTCAATAATGTCTTGGTTTAAAAGACCAAAATCACAAATGGTGTTCATGGATTTAAGTATGTTTTCATACCTAGTTTTATGTTCATGATGATTTGTCATGATATATGGATGTGAAAAAGATAATAGTTTCCGTCTTATAAGTTTTATTTGGTCATAATCTGTGGTGGAGTCAAAGTGTGACAAGTCTGCTTCATAAAACTCATATGTCATGTCACTTAAATCTAATGGGCCGAAGGGAATCATGTTCCTATCACAGTTCCTTTATTCTAAAAATATAAATAGGGGTCTTTATAATTCAGAAAAGGGACCAAGAATTCTAACAAGAAGCTAGTGAAAAACTCGTGGATCAAAAGCCACAAATTTCTCTACAAGCTACAAGTACAAGAATTCAAGTATTCAAGTTCAAGAACGATCAAGATCAAGACCAACGGATTCAAGAACAAGCTCGAAGCCCTTGAATTCAAGTTAAAGTCAAGATGAAGATAAAGTTCAAGTTCAAGTTCATCAAAGATTCAAGAACAAGCTCTAAAGCCTTTGAATCCAAGATCAAGATCATCAAGTTCAAGTTCATATCAAGTTCATCAAATTCACAAATCACGATCAAGAACAAAATTCAAGATCAAGCTCAAAAGCCCTTAAATTATATCTGAAAAGACGAAACAGAGGAATGATAAAGATTGTAACACTCGCACTTTAAAATCAACAAATACGATTGTTGCATTATTTTCCAATCTTGGTTATTGTTTTCTCAACGCAAATTTCATTGTCTACAAGATTGTTAAGGAAATCTTCAATCTTTGTTACAACAACATGTAAAAGTGCGGTCTGAAGAGGAGAAAAGATGTATACATATTTTATTTCTATATTCGTGAGGTAAGGAGAATTTTTTGAATTTATAGATTCTCAACTCAAAAGAAAAATATTCAATGCAAAATTATAAGAAAAGAGACAACAAAACAATAAGATATAAAACAAATATAACAACGGATAGTAATACACAACAAAAATAAGAAACTATATATGCTATAACTAAATAAATATTGCTAAAAGAACAAGAGAAGGCTAGCCAACTAGGGGTGTGCATCGGTCGGTTCGGTTCAATTTTATGTATTATCAATTTGGTTTATCAGTTTTTGGTTTTTAAATACGTCAAACCAATAACCAAATCAGTAAGATCTTTTTATCGATTTTTGATTTATAGGTCTTGGTCCTAACTGTTTTGTTTTCGGTTTAACCAATAAGAAAATACTTATAAAATAAAATATATGACTTCTCTAATAAATTTGACGCGACAACACAATAATGTAATTTTACAAATGCTCATAAAATATAAACAATAATAACAAACATGAATAGAACTATACAGTAACATAAAAAAGAAGAAGAGGAATATGGTTCTGCCAACTCCCACTCCACACCTCTTCAAGCATTGCTCAACAACCTAAAAAATGAATATTCTATGGTTCTTCAAGAGAGAAATTTCAAGTCCTCCTTTATATATGATATATGATATGAAACGGGTAAATTATTATACTAATAATTATAAGTATGGAAATAATGAATTGATAAAAACTGTCTCAAATCGAACCATAAACACTTTTACACCTTAGGTCTATGCAATACTTTAGGTTAAAGTTGTTTTGTCCTAAAGTTACTTGAACTTGCAACAATGGGCTCTAACAAGTTTTTTTTTGCTTTTCGCTATTATGTGCTTAGATAAAGTCAAATTTTGAAATTTATGATTCTGAGTTTCTTATCAAATATACAGCTCATTTTAATTACTAAATTCATGATTAAATATTTGTATATATTTATTGAAATTTCTAATATATATTTATATACAAGATCTAAGAAAAAGTTATTGAATTAATTCGATCCTTATTTATTATAATCCTCACCTGTACGCTAGCACACTTATAACATCCACACAAATTAATCATACCTCACAGTGTAAGAGAGATTTCAAAATTGAAGAGGAATAAGAAAACTCACAAAATTTAAGATCAATAATTTCAAAACTCATACAATCATATAAATATTTAATTATATATAAGATTATAAATTTCAAAAATATTATTACTTTCTTTTTAAATATTTATATTCAGTCAAACTACAACAAACAAAATCATAGTAAACCATAAAATAGATAGTTCAAAATCAAATTTGTTCCATAGAAACACTAGAGAAATACCAAAGACTCTTTACAATTCTATCTTCTCAAGAACCAAACTTGCAAATTAAACCAAAATATACCTAGTGACATAAAATCAGCCTTCTCTCCAATAATCAAAACCTCTCAAATTAAAGAAAATAAAAATATTTCAACTCCTCATGTTCTTCATCTTGTTCCAACCCTTCTTGCAAGAATCTCCCACAATTTTTACTCCCTTCTTGAAAAACATCTTCAACTCTTGTGTTCTCTCCTTCACTTGCTTCTCAAAACTTCCCATATTTAACTTTCCCTATAAAAATATATTAAAAATATCACAAAATCAAAACTCTAGAAAAGACAGAAGGGCGAAAACCCTCTTATCTTAGAGTAAGGTTAGTTCACTTTTATTCTTTTTTATAATCCATAAGACATTTTAACATTTCAAATGAAAAAAATAATTAAATATGAAAGAGTTCTTCTTTTTTAAAAGTAAATCACAATTAGATAAAATTCAAATAAAATAGAAAATTTAAGACAAACTCTAACAGTTATAAACTTGCAATAACGATATATTCTTACCAAGCGACTTCTATGCAATGCAATAATTTTGCTGGCTTACGCTACGAGTAATTTAAAGTAGCAAGCAAGAACTTATATGCACAAATATTTCTTAGATGTGAAGAGAATGTTCAATCAAAAAGTAAAAGTTTTTAAAGGAGTTGGGCTACGTGGGATCCAACTCATAAGGTACATTATGAGTATTTTAGAAGATATAGACGTGAAGGGAGTGTATATCATTTCTTTAGTTTTTTTTTAATATATACTTTTTTTAATTATGCTTTTATCGATTTAAAAGAATGACATTTGGTCTTTAAAGGTTTATGAGCTATTGTATAGAAGTAGGTTTATTTATTGCGCGTTCATTTTTGAAGGATAGTAATTGCGGGTTTTCTTGAGGTTTCAAATCCTGCTTTACTTGCACTACAAGATGATGATTATTTAATTTAGTGGGTGTTTGATCATGTTTTATTATGAAATTTGGTATAATAATAATTTTTTATTTTTAAAATGAAAAATGATATTTAATAATTAGAGTTGTGTTTGGCCATGAATACATATTAAAATATTGTTTTTACTTTTTGTAAGGAATTTGAAGTGATACGATTTCAAATTTTATTTTGTTATTTTTCAAATTCTTGAAAATTCAATTTCAATTTTTTTTCTGTCAAATGCCTCCTTAACTTTTGGTACAAAACTGTTGGAAAAGAAATGCTTTATTTCAATTTATGCCCTTGAGGACTTTATTTGTGCTTTTCTTTTCCCTTTAAATAAAGTTGTTGCATAATACAACATAACAAAGATTCAAGAACCAATAGGATTATGGTGGAGTAGTAAATACTCCTTCATTTTTAATCAAGAGGTCTTGGATTCGAGTCTCCTTGGGTACGGAGTCGCCTTTATTAGGGGAACACTTTACCCTCAATGTGGGACTTTCCGGCGCGAATCTGAATTTAGTCGGGCTCCAATGTGGATACGGAACACCAAGTGGGGAAAAAAAAAGACTCAAGAAAAGGTAAAAGAAATTAATAGGGGATGAACCCAGAAAAAGTAAAATTTAAGTAGTTCATATGTATTTGGTAGACATTTTTTAACGTAATAATGAATAAGTTTATATATATATTTTTATGACAGAAATGGAATAAAGAAATAAATAAAATGTTATGTCTTAGGAAAAATGTTTTGAAGACTACAAAAGATATTATGGATAAATGGTAAAAGATTTAATCAAATCAGTATTTTTATGAGACGTAAAATGATAGGCTGAGGTGATTGACTTATAATTTTTGGTTGATTTTAGTTTAATTTACAAGTACTTGTATGACGATGAGCATTGTTTTGTGTTTATGTTAAATTGAGTTATGATTTTGATGGTTAACAAACAAACATGAATAACCTATTTATTTTGATGGAAAGAAACAAATTCCTTGAAAACTTGAAAAAAAAACATATAATTTCTTTTGAATCAAATCCCACCAGCCAAGTACCAACTTCAATTATTCTCTTATGATATTATTCACATGATGTCACATGGAAAATTTTAGTACAAAAGGCTTCAAAATCTCAATAATTTAACAAGGGAGAAAATGCAACATGACTTGAGCATGATGGAATATAAACTTCATTATTATAGCAAGAATAATGACCCCATCTATTCCCATCCAAAATTACCAAAACAATTAATTAAGGATGATAAAATTAGTCGATGAAAACATGATGATCTTGCAATCATTGTCAACCTTTAAAATGGGAGGTCTTGAACTTTTTATCCATGCTTGATTCGTAGATAGACTTTCAGGGTTAAAAGTCAAAATGTTGGGCCAAATTTTATTAAAATTGAAGGTTTGCTCATGGGGAAAGTGGGGGCGAAAATTCAAGACGCCACACACTTCCAACGCCATTCTTGTAATTAATCACCCGATAATGCAATCAGCTCGCTCATTTGACACCTCTATGACCAACCATACAAGTGAATCAATTATAAGTTGGTGGAACAAAAATTAAAGCGAACAAAAAATAAAAAATAATGTTGCTGCCCAGGATCGAACTGGGGACCTTTAGTGTGTAAGACTAACGTGATAACCACTACACCACAGCAACTTCATGTTAAACTAAACTCTAGTAATTAATTTTATCACTTACTCCCAAGTGGGCTCTACCCACGTATTGTAGGTACTGGACACAGGATAGAGAAATAATAATAAAAATAATAGTTTTAGAGTCGCTAAAATGATGATAAATCTTATTGATAAAATAGGTCCTATAGATAGTACATTTCTCATATACATCTTTGTTCGATGGTGCAGGCTTAGAGATATTGAGCACGTTCTATATACGTATCATAAATCTTCGGATGACATTGGATCTATATATTTTCGAATATCATGTTTTTTTGTGCCAGACCTACAAATTTTTCAGCTCATCATCGATCGTATAGAGCTTTAAACTTATAATTTGATAAACTCAAGATTTGGAGCTCGTTAACTTTGAGACGAATTTGAATGGACTAAAATGAATCGAATCATTTTTATTTTTACAAAAAATAATTCATGCTCGATGTGATGAGATGTTCATTCCATGTGAAAAGATTATTTTAAAAGACTAACTAGTTATTACTATTGTTAACTAATGGATCTTTATAAAATTATGAAAAACAACGTCATGATCTTTCAACTGTAATCTGCTCATTTGATAAGATTATATAAGAATTTGAGAAATATACTATAAATGATTGATTTATAGTAAGTATTGTTCTATAAGCTGAAAGGGAATCATAGAGATTTGGTTACTTTAACTAACAGCCTGTAACATATACTCTATGCGATCTAATTTACGTGATATCGTTCGAATTTCAAGAATTAAAAGAGTTTTTCTATAATTGCATTTTATTCAATTCTCGAATATATCAATTAGTTTTATTTTAATTTTTTTTTATCAAACTTACGATCAATTTTTTAACTCTCAAAATTCAAATAGTATCAGAACGAAAGTATATCATTACCCATTATCACAGAAAATCTTGAGATTTTTTCAAGCCTGTACTTTACGTGTAAAGAAAAGTTTGCATTTGGTTGCTAATTGTTTTGTTAAGTAGGGTCGATGTATTAAGAATTATTTGTATATTTAACTTTATTCATAACTAAACCAAAAATCCCAACTATATGGAATCGATGAGATTAAAAAGTACCACAATAATCTAATAAACATTGTAATATTTAGCTGTACCACTTAATTAATTAAACTATACATCATCGCTTCCAATATATTTACTAACTTCCTGTACGTGTACTGCGTACATTAGTCCTATTTTAAAAAAATATAATATGAAAACTTTAATTTTTAAAAAATTTATAGCAAACATAAAAATTATATTTCTATATTATAGCTATAGTTTGCATAATTGCGTTCCATAGCATATTTTATGTTTGCTATGGAGCTTTTGATTTGTATAATTCGCTACAAACATCCAATTTTATACAAATTGTTCAGTTTTGTATAAATTAATTTATACATTGTAATCTGTATAATTATAAGTGTATATGACGAAAATATATGTATTTGTATTTGTATAAACACTTTTCTCTTGCTTTATACAAACACAAACACATTTTATACATTTTATACCGAAATGTATAAAATGACTAATTGTATACTGAATCAAATGGCAAAAAAAAGGAATGTTTGCTGCAAATTACAATTAAAATAAACTATGGCTATAAAATTTAATTTGAATTAATAATTTGCTATTTCATACAATTTTTCCTATAATAATTCCTGAGAAGGTTTAAGTAAGTATATCCTTCGATAATCTAATTTATATATATATATATACTATAAATATAGATATGTTTTATAAAATAGATAATGCAAAAAAATTAGGTTATAATTTTTCCTTCACATTTATTATATATATGACTTTTTATATGAGTTTGTCCAAGAAGCTGATAATTTATAAGAACAAAGTATGCTATATTTGAGAACACGTTCGGATATTTTTATAAAATTTGAATCGAAAGTATCGATCTAATAGAAACACTTAATTATGTGTTTAGGTGCTCAATTGAAATAATACTTAGTTCTAATTTTTACGTTGAATTACTGACAAATTCAAAGAGCTATCGATATAGTACTCCCTCTATTATATTATTGGTTATTAATGTTGTTACACGTCGTGCAATTAAAGAAAAAGAACACAATAACGTGTCAATGATTGAATATGGTAAAAGTTAGACATGTTTTTGCCTAAAATAATTATGAAGTGAGTGTGTGATTGGTGATACGTTTGTTGGATAGATAAGGAACGCACGAGGCATGTTTTTGCCCTCAACCATAATATATAATTCTTAGACTTGAAGGTTGAAGCCACAACCCCACCTACCATTGGCGGAATAAGAAATTTAACGAAGAATATGCATATTAATTAATAATAATTAATATTTAATTTTTACATATCATATAATTTTTCAATAAAGAATGTGTATAGAATCACTCTTTGATCGTTTAAGGTGCCTCTGCTCATGGCACTTGCTATCTTTTCTTGCTATAATTATCACTCTTCATAGCTAGGTGGGAAAATAAGGATAAAACACCTTTGATTATTCACATTTGTTACTCTTCCGCTATGATACATTTTAGATTTTCATTTTATGAATATTCTTGTCGCGTGACCATGATCCTCCTGCCTTAAAGGTAAGTTTATCTCTTCTCTAGCTTAAGGTATGAGGATCATAGTCACTCGAGATTGGATAAGTATACTAATTAATACAAGGTGCACAAACAATTTTTTTGCGCATGTCTCTATTATTTTCAAATCATAAATCCGCCTCTGATTTAAGCAAATAAATCCGCCTCTGATTTAAGCAAATAAATAATGGGATTACAGAATTTTTTTAGGATTTCCCTACATATGCGAGCCAATGATGAGGAACAATTGTATATATGCCGAGTTCCATTTACTAATTACTAGTAAAAATAGTATATGGTATATGATGAGGAAATATAGGTTTTTTTAAAAAAATTCTTATTTAGTGTTTGATATTTATATTCAGATCACGTCTAATTCTGATTTATGTCGCAGCCATAAGATAAATTAAGGAGGAAATAGTACTCTCCATTATATATTTTTTGTTTTCATATAGAAAACTCAAACTCGATACCTCTAATTAATGACGCAAGATTACTATCTATTTCATTTTAACATTGGAGGTAAGAAGATAGAGTCGTCCATTGGTTATTAATGGAGTACATAATCGTCCCTTAAAATTGTCATAACATTTCATTTAGATACTCGAACTTATAATCCTTTAATTTGTTTCAGCTAAACATCTCAATTCCTAATAAAACGTTTCTATTTGACAATTTCAACTAAAAGAATTGAATCATTTTTGTATATTCTTATTCGTCTATATTAAATAATTAAATTAACCACATAAAATATATTACGATAATTTATTTTTGTACGACTTAACAAAGATGAGTTGTCCAAGACCCCAAAAGTGATGAAAAACAAAATGCGTATATATAACAGGCAAATAGAGGTGTCAATCACATGAGCATAAAGTTCTCCCCTAAAGAGATGCCTAAAGTGAAAGATAGAACGTGAAAATTAAATAGCAATAATATATATAATATAAATCCAATAATAATATTCTTAAGTCAAACTAAATAACACTTTTGAGGACTTCATAAAATCATGTTATATATTATTACATACAAATATTTCAAGGGTTAATTCTCTCAATTGATTTTTATTTTATTTTAAAGGCTCAAATTTAAAATTGTTGATTAAAAATGGAGGGATACCAATTATCCTGTCATTACATAGGTCGATTGAAAGAAACTTTTCATTACTATTAGACAACAAGAATGTTCAATTCTTGATTGCTTATTTAAGGTTAAACAAGAAGAAGAAGGGATCCTAATCATCCCGTCATTACACAGGTCGATTTGAAAGACACTTTTTATTATCGTTAGACAAAGACTACATTCAATTCTTGATTGTTTATTTAAGGTAGGGAGCGCTATCCCCTGAATGGAGCCTTATCCGACACAAATCTGAATTAGTCGGACTTCAATATGGATGGACTTGTGAGAAATAAAATAAAAAAGATAAAAAAGCAAAACAAAAATGGAAGAAAATAGTTGATCTTGTTTAAAGTATAAAAATCAAACATGTACTCAAAGGAACATTACAAAAAAAATATGGATCCAAATATTGAAAAATAAAAGATTCTTACGTTCTTTTTTTTTGTTTTTTTAGATGAAACCAAAGAATGGAAATTATAAACAGTACACTTGAGGAAAATCCCAAAACCCAATAAACAAACAAAAATAAGTAAAATAACGGTAGAATTCTCTATTCTTTTCGTCAAATGACCTATATGCCCCTAAGCACTTACCGTTAAGCAAGTATTTTAATACAACCATATTTGGTATGAAATAAAAAATTATGTGTATAATGTTAATCTCCATATAACTAATACTAGTATAATTTTTTTTTTTTTTTTATATGTAGAGCTTGATAGTATAAGAAATTATTGGGCTAAAATGGTCTAAGAAATATCGTGAGATATTGTCTGATTTGAGTCAAATCTACATAGTTTTTCCTAAAAGTCTTACAGGCGCGGCTCACACTTTAAAAGTATCCAACACCTTATAATTAACTCATTTTTCTTTCCAACTATCAATGTGAGACTTATTCGTACACTAGCAATCTCCCTTTCTAACTAAGTTCCACAATCATTCAATTTACGGTCATCAAAAATGTAAAGACGATGTATATATCATCTTCAAAGCTACGAGTACATGTCGTAAACCAACTGATTATAGACGGACAAAGACACTAAGCCAAATTAGTACTCCCTCGATCTGGTCCATAATAAGTAATTGAATTTCATAATTCAAAATAAGTGATTTTTTCAAAGTTCAAAAGAATTCTTGAGTTTTTTTCTTCTTCATATTTACCGTTCATTTTTATGGGATTCTTAACTACTTCACATTTTCTAGACATATAATTTCAGTACTCACCTTGGAATCTGACAAAATCTAGATTCGCATAAAAAAGTTTCACATTAAGGTCAGGTTAATTAAAACGCACCCTAACAATGCCAATTTCATACCTAAAAAAACTCAAACCCAAAATCTCTAATTAAAAATAAAAGAAATACTTACAACTCTATCGGTACTATATAATATAACTGAAAACTCTGTTATTTATTGAATACATAATTAATGTAGTAAAATATGTATAGTTAAAACCAACAAACAAAGTGACCCCTCAACTGACAAGAACTATACTTAGCTTGCTGTTCTAACGCCTTAACTGTCGCTGGCCCCCATTTATTTTATTTTTATTATAATATAAAGTTCGTAGTGGTACCATCATAAAATAAAAATAAAATATTCTAATAGTATAATATAAGGTCACATGGACCTTAAAATTTCCACTAACCTTTATAATATTCTTCACCTTATAAAAATAGGACTATATAATTCTCTTCTTAGTTCTAACTTGTTAACACTCTCATCTCTTCTTCAATTCTTACAATCTTACTACCTCGGTTTCTCCGCGAAACGCAGAGAGAAACCGAGGACTATATTAACACAACGTTATGGATTCTAGTATTTGCCTTGTTAGTTGTGTTGTTTCGGTGATTTTAGTTTTTTTCGCGGTTGTTGACATTGCATCGGCTGGCCCTCTTAGACGTGTTGTGAATTCGAACCCACATTGGCACTCTGCTTCAGCTACTTGGTATGGTAGTCCTAATGGAGATGGTAGTGACGGTACGTTTCAAGTTTTATACTCAATATTATTTGGATTCTTCATAAATGCAGAGATGCTTTTTATTTTAGAGAATCTGATACAAATTTTAAAAGGCTCATATTTACATTCATAGGCGAAATGCTGAAAAATTATAAAAATTCTAATTCCGCCTCATTTACTTCTAATTGGTTCAATAAATAGACAAGGAGACATAAGTGGAAAGTTATAGTAAAACAAGTTGAGTAATTATTAGTGAGGAATTTTATGATATTAAATGCATTATAACGTGCTTTCCAGGTCATGCATTTTATGGATAGAGAAACAGGCCAATGGGAATATAATTAAATATTTTTTTTATAGTAGCGGAGTTAAGATTTTACGACTAGAAAATTTTGAAATATCTTAATTTCGTTGTGAATGATGGAATTTTGGTGTAGGTGGAGCATGTGGTTATGGAACGATGGTGGATGTGAAGCCGTTCAGGGCTCGAGTTGGGGCTGTGAGTTCGGCCTTATTCAAAAAGGGCGAAGGTTGTGGAGCTTGCTATAAAGTAAGATGCTTGGATAAAACCATTTGCTCAAAACGGGCCGTGACAATTATTGTTACTGATGAATCACCGGCCCTAACTAAAGGTCTAGTCCACTTCGACCTTAGTGGGTCCGCGTTCGGACGTATGGCTGTTTCGGGTCGTAACACTAACTTGCGCAATCGTGGTAAAATCTCCATTATTTATCGCAAGTAAGTCGTTTTATTTTATGTGTCTTAATTTTATTTAATTAGTTGGTAATAATACTAACAGACTGCAATTTCAGTTTTGTCAATTTATGGTTAGTGGTTTAATTAATTAATTTAATAAAAGTATACCGTACAATTATACTTTAAAATTTTTGAGAAAGTAGTGACAAACTGACAATGACACCAGTGAGTCACTATATTTTTTCATTTTTAATATATTACTACATTTTTTTTCATTGAGTGATCGATAAAATCATTTGCAAATAATTTAAGTATGACAATGAGGTATTGTAAGTGGTAGAGTGACTTCATTGCTGCTCTGAGCAAGTTAGATTTAACCTTTTAACTATGGGATGAAGTGTTGTTAGTAATAGAGTAATTTTACTGTCACGATCGACTAAAATTTTGATATTTTATTGCCTCAATTAATAAAATACTAAAATTTTGAATTTGTGGGTGTAGGACTCCTTGCAAATATCCTGGACAAAACATTGCATTTCATGTAAATGCAGGCTCAACACCTTATTGGCTTTCACTTTTGGTGGAGTTTGAGGATGGAGATGGTGATATTGGATCCATGCAAATAAGAGAGGTACAAATTTAAATTATATAGGTTGACAACGTAAAATATGTTTTACTTATAAATTAAATTTAACTTGTGATATATAGCGGTTAGCTATTATATTAAAAAGTTCTAGTTCTAGATATCTTATAAGTGATTTAATTTTGTATTTTCTATTTCATTATAGTGTAGAACTTCAACTCATTTTAAGAATTAATTTTTATTTTAAGATTATCTGATCATTAAAAAAAAATAGTATTAATTTATACTAATGTGGATGGATATAGTATATAACAAGTTATGCTTTATTTGAATCAATAACTTTAACTCAAACACTATAAATATGCTAATTCAAATAATTTGTGATAATTTCAAATCCAAACCCATAAATTTCATATTATAAAACTTTTTTTATATTATACTTTCTATACTATTGTCTATAAAATACATATGTTATCTTCTTTTTGTTATGCAATTTTTTCTTGCCATCTAAAATCACTTTCTTCACATGCTCTTCCAATAATCCACCCTAGTGCACAAGTACAATAATCTACAAAATTGACTTTTAACCTTTCCAACCAATCATATAGTGCAAAATGACTTATTTCATTTTTAAAAAATAAATAAATTATTATCTGGTTTTTTCTTGCACTAGAGAGACAATAATAGGTCATCAAGGGACATGCCTTAAAGCAAAAGGACATGTCATTTTTACCTGTCATTTAAAATTTTGATATATTTATTTTTCAGGCAAAGTCTAATCGATGGTTAACCATGTCACATCTATGGGGTGCAAATTGGTGCATTATTGGTGGACCATTACAAGGACCATTTTCAGTGAAGTTAACCACACTAACCAAAAAGAGAACCCTCTCAGCTAGAGATGTTATTCCAAGTAAATGGACTCCTAAGGCTACTTACACATCTAAACTTAATTTCTTAAAGTAACTTTTTTTACTTTTATATCACAACGACCGTAGTTAAAGACTTGTAGATTCACTAAGTATAAATAATGGGTCATGAGTGAAATTTCAAACTTGAATTTTTAAATCTTGAATCTGTCTCGATGTGGACAGATTTAGAAGAACTAAAAACCCTATTTAACAGTGTTGGTTGGAATTTTTTTAAAAAGAAGGAAAATCAGCCTTTGGATTAGTATAATAAGTTTCCTAGGCTCATTTCTTTTCCCTTTTTTTTTTTTCTCTTTATATTGATGTAATTTTTTTTCCCTATTATTTTGTAAAATGCTTATATAAGGGTTGTTAATAGTAGTTGCCCTCTCCAAAGGAGAGTGAGCCCTTTGTGTGTAAAAGTGATTTTTCCTATGTTTATTTGTTAGTTGTATGTTAAGTGATTTACATTTAATGTTTTTGTTGTTTCATATGAATACATAAAATAAATGATGTGGGAAGGCTTATCTTCTTAGTTTTGCTCTGAGGCAGTTTTAGAACAAACTATTAATAACAATTAACATATATTATGTTTTTAGATCAAATTATTAACGAAGAGTATTATTATTCAATTTTGCATGACGACCCTTTTTCATACAAAATAAAAGAGTTTAAAGGAAGTGAATGATGTTGAAAAAACTTGAAATTGGTGACAAAACACCATTATCGCAAAATGAATTTGTTAAAATAATTGTTATTTTGAGAAACTTATATTTTAAATTTGAGCACACATTTCGAATAGAATTTAGCATTAGATCATGTATTGCATTATTAAATTTATTCAGCTAAACCTCATATATAAATAACTGAACATCAGTCATATGTAATTGATATACATTTAAAAAGGTAATCGAAATTTAATCACTTATAATATATTAACGTACTTATATAAAAATGTCTGAACTTCAATCACACGACGAGAGTTTGATTAGGCCAATAGAAAGGGTGACTATATCGTTTGCAAGAACAAAAAAAAATTATCATTCTCACATGCATAATAGTTTGAGAAGTGGACAATTATGATAATGTTCCACACATGGAGGAGGTCCCAATAACTTTTTTTTTTTTGGGATCAAACTGACATTGAATAGTTCTTGCCCATGTGAATGGACATGTGTTCAAATTAATCCTCCACATCTTTAATGGCATAATTGTATTGGTCTACAATATAAGACAGTTTTTTTTTTTTTTTAAAAAGATTTTTTAATTTAGATGAAAAAAGTTTGAAGTATATTCTTAAAGTATTTGAAATTAAGTAGATATGTTCTTTCTTAATAGTTTAGTTCATATATGGTTTTAATGTTTAATAGTTAATCAACCTATATCTTTTATTTAATTGGAGTACTTGAGCACTCAATTAACCTAATTATCTGATTAACAAGTGAATAGGGTCAAATATACGCTTAGCGCATTGTATCAAATTAAACTATGCTTAAAAGTCTGTGTAGGTCTTTGTTAATTCCTTTGAGTTTCAGGATCTGTTTAGAAAGTCATGTATAATTGTAATCAGACTGTGTAACTATTGAAATAATAATTACATAATCTAGTAATTGCATAGTATAATAGTTATATATAATGATCTATTTATTTGTCAGAATGTAATTTCCTTCGTCTTGTTTGATTGGACAAATATAATTACACAATCAAATGAAATGGAAAAGTTTGTTTTTTCTTTTTCTTTGAAATATATAGGGAAAATAGTTTGAAAAATATTTCAACTTTGGCCGAAATTGCTGTTACGATACCAAACTTTATGGAGGACCTTTTACCCCTGCACTATTTAATAGTGTATTTTAAAGGTATATATGTATCCACGTGAACACATACATTACTATTTATGATGATGCAATATTTCTGATGTCCACGTGGACACATATATACCTTTAAAATACACTATTAAATAGTGCAGGGGGTAAAAGGTCCTTTCCAAAGTTCGGTATTGTTACAACAATTTTGGTCAAAGTTCGAATATGTTTTAGACCTTTTTCCCAAATATATATTTATATATGAAAAAAGAAAGAAAGAATTTAAAAAGATATCTTAAAATTACATCAAATTCTTGACCGTCTCTCTCTTAATTACATCAAGTTTTCCACTAACCTAATAATTACTCCATTCATTTCTATTTATATTTCACTCTTTTAGATTTCACGTCCCTTAAGAAATTACGTAAATTTACCATTTTACCTTTATCCAGTGATCTTTTGAAGTCAAGTTTTCAATAAATGAACATAAATTAGTTTATTTTGATTAATTAAATTGGCCAATGAATATGTATTAATTAATTAGCTTTTCTATGTTGGTTAAATTCATACTTTCAAGACTAATAACTCTCAACGATAAAATAAAAAGAATAGTATGATGTTTATTTAAACAAAGGAGCAACATGAGAAAGTGTTGTTGAATTTAGAGGTACTTAGTTCGTTTGGGTTTGCTACGGATGTGGCAAGTGTTGAGAACATTTAAGTGACGAGCACGTGATATTAGATAGTGTCGCGTACTAGGGTAGAAGGTTAGTAGGTAGCGGAATGTTGTTTTGCTTGTTGTTGTTCGTATTCTTTCTTTTAGGCTTTAATTTATATTAGTTATGTTGTTATGTTTTCGTCACTGTTTACTTTTTCTGTATATCTAAAGATCTTTTGGAAACAACCTCTTTATCTTCACGAGATAGCGGTAAGGTTTGTATTCACTCTACTTTCCTCAGACCTTACTTGTGACTCACTGGATATATTGTTATTATTATTGTTGTAATTCAAAAATGAAACATTTAATTAAAGACGAAGAAATTTATCATAGCACCATAACCCTTGAATAACAATGAATTTGTTTCACTGATTATACAATTAGTCATACCAAATGATCTATTATGTTGTTTGGATTATAATCACAAAGTTATATTAGGCCAATTAATAATGTGATATTTGATTCATTATCTCTTATATTTTTCTAATTATTGGTTAGTCCATTTTTTCAGTTGAGCAAAGATTTGGCTAATTTAATCACTAGTCGTTAACCACCTACTTGGAACAAAAGAGAGAAGAAAAAGAAAACAAAAAGGGAAATAACAATTGAGATTTTCACTAAATTTTCTATATGTCATTATTATTATTAGGGTTGGGCATAAATTATCGAAAATGGAATTATTGTATTGAATCGAAATTTTTGGTGATTTGGTATTCAGTAATTGAGTATTCGATGTGATATTCGAAAGTAAAATTTTAGAATTATGGTATTCGGGTTTCCGTTTGGTATGAGACACTAGTACCATCTGGTATTTCCCAAATATCGAATTATTTACTTAATGAAAAACATATATCAACATGTCCATTACTCATTAGTACAAGTCCAAAGAAGAAAGTTAAAGAATGAACATAAACAATACAAATGCATATCTTTTAGTTGTAGCAATTTTTTTTTCTTGATATCTTCTTATTTATTGATCTTTTATTATATCGTGCATCCACATAAAAAATAGAAATGATTGGAAAAATAGTAATTAATTTTGTAATACAATTGACTACAACTTCAAGACGGTATTACCCGAATACCATATCAAATCGAAATTTAATTTACCGATTACCGAAATTTAAAATTTTGGTATTTGGTATCTACTTTTAACTGTCAATTATCGAATTACTACACCCGAAAATTGATAATCCCAAACCGAATATCAAACGCCCGCCCCTAGTTATTATTATTAAGTATTATTTTCATTCGACATCTATTGAAGTTCGATTAAATACGAATTCATATTATAAAGTCCATTTTTAAAAATGACATTTTTAATAAAATTTCAATCATACCCAAAACTCGAACTCCTCATTTCTAAATTAAGGATCGCACTATCATGTTACTCCAATACATTTATAGCCTTATTAGAGTTAAGCATAAATATTGAAAAATTAAAAAATCGGACCAAACAAAATTCATTCAATTCGTCCAGTTGAGTACAATTTTTATCCTAACAGTTTGATTCTTCAATTCGATGTTTGATTTAAAAGTCAACTTTTTGGTGCATCAAAAAATCAAACTTTATTATATATGTTTTAAAGAAAAAGAAATTTACTAGGATTAGAGTTTTCTTGTCCTGCCTTTACCTGACACTTGCAGAAAAATGAGTTTTTGGGACCTCATTCATGGAAATTAGATAGTTCTATTTGATTTGGTATTTATTTTACTCCACTCATTTGCATTGAAAATTCATCTTATAAATATCCAATCAAATCAAATTAATCGATTTGAACAAAATTCAATGATGCTAGGTGGTATTTATTTTACTCCACTCATTTTCATTGAAAATTCATCTTAGAAATATCCAATCAAATTGAATCTGAAAAAAATAAATCGATTCGAACAAAATTCAATCATGTTAGGTGCACATTTTTCTATAATCGGAAATTGAAGACTTGTACTTTTGATTTTAAACTTTTTAAAAAAATCATTTTAAACTTATTTTACGTTAATTTTAACCTTGTCAAACACTCTCAAAAACTAAAAATGACTTAAAAGTGGGTTTAAGTCTTATCAACTTTTAAGTCAATCCAAACAAGTTCTTTATTAACGAAAATAACTTAATTGTCGCTAAATATAATTTTTAGGGACAATTAACACTCTTTGTAAATATCTCTAAACCTTATAGTGTCATTAAATCTAATGACAATTAATTAATGTCGATAAAAACTTTTACTCTTTTTATTAATATAATTTTTATTTCAATGATCCCTAATACAAATGAAAATCATTAGGTATAATAATTTTAAAGCACACAATATAATATATCACTAAGTTAGCTATATGTCACTATTAGGTTCCTTCAACCCATTATTTGCTTTATTAGACTTTGAAAAATCAATCAAATGCTCAAAATTGAAAATAACACATATGAAAAATCATTATGTATAACAACTTTAAAGTTTACAAGTCCAAAAATATCGAAAATGTCCTCGTATTGGAAAAGTTGCCTACCAATACCAATAGCAAAATCCATCTCTCTCCATTTCTATGTTCGCTAAACTTGCTTCCTTTCTTGCTTTCATGAAACCGACCTTAACACACTGATTTTATGAGTGAATTCAACCTCCGAAAAGAAGAAGAAGAAAACAAGAAGGGAAATAAGATTTGAGATTATTCAATGGTTTCACTAAATTAACTATATGTAACTATCACTAAATAGTGCATATATATATATAAATTAGATTTTCATTATGTATAATAGAATACATAAAATGCCCTCAAATAAGAATACAAAATCTTCAATGGTTTCACTTAGGGGTGTGCACTATTCGGATTAAACTGAATAATCAAACCAAATTTTTATTTGGATTGCTTTTTTGGTTTTTCGGATTGGTTTTGGATTAATAAATTACTTTGTTTGGTTTTGGATTTTAAATATATATAACGTTTAGGCTTAGAATTAAGTTGGAGTTAACCACTTTTGTCCCTTTTTGGTTATTGCCTTTAATGATGATTACGTTTATATTTTATGTTTGAATTACATCTATAATAGGTGTATTTATAAAGTATTGTGTTTTTAGTTTTACTTATGATTTATATTAGAAAGTATATTTAAGGGATTAAATATTATTACTTTAGTTATATATGTTATTAATTATTGACATAACAGAACAACCAAACCGAAAAAAGCCGAACCGAATAGAGGAAAACCAAACCAAACCAAATTTATTTTGGATCGGATTGGGTTACACTTTTACAAAACTAAAAACTGAAAATCCAAACCGAAAAACCGAATGCACACCCTTAATTTCACTAGATTTGTTATATGTCACCAATCACAATCATGTTATTTCAACATATTTATTGCTATATATTGAGCTTTGAAAAAACACCCCAATGCTCCAAGAAGATATGGTTGAAGACGAAAGGAAAAGAAAAGAGGTACAGCTAAACACATTTTGAAGAAGATATGTTCATGCGCTAAATAATTGTGTAAAACACACATTTTGAAGAAGATATGTTCATGCGCTAAATAATTGTGTAAAACACTTTTTATGCCATGTAAGCAAAATGTGTTCAATAGGTACAACTTCTAGTTAAGGTGTCCAAGTGAATTGTGCGGACAACTTTGAGTGACTGTCAATGACTTAAGCCTAAAAAAATCATTAATTAAATGTAACAATTTTAAAAGGCCTAATCCATCGGTAGCCTCCTAAAGTTGGCACCACATTTCACTTAAACACCTTAAGTAGGCGATGTTCATTTTAGACACTTAATGTTGAGTTTCGTTGTGTCATTTGGACACTTTTTTTATATCAGCAAAAATATATAATGTGTGTTACGCTCGCGAATCACATGTAAAGTGACAAATTAAATGACGACATTTGTCATTTATGTCAAAAGTAATTTTTAAATCATTAATTTTGAGTAAAAATAAAAATTAACCAATGGATTAATGACTGTCACACCCCAAATCCGGATGTGATGGCACGTGTCCATATCCCACCGGACACGTCAATCTAACCCAACCACAACGATAGAGAAGTAGAAATACGAGGATAAAAGATAATAAATAAGCGGAAGACTNTGTTTATCCTCTCCGGTGCTCGTCTCCCCCCTACATGAGGTGTCTAAAATGAACATCGCCCATTTAAGGTGTCTAAGTGAAATTTGGTGTCAACTTTAGGGAGCCATCGATAGATTTGGCCTATAAAAAATGTCCTCGTATTGACAAGCAACATATATACATGACAACGTTCAACTCCTGAAATGCTATTTGTATAGTTGGCGAAGGACGTTTGACTTACCACCCAAGCAGGAATTAATACATATAAAAGATAATTGCATATAACAAGTTTAAAGCGTACAATTTCCTCTACCAAAAATACCCTCGTAATGACAACAAATATGACACCGTCCAACTGCTTATAGGTCATTTTATAGCTGACGCAAAATGTTCGACAGGCCACCCAACAGGAGACAACACATATAAAAAAAATCCATTACATATAACAATTTTAAAAGCACACAAATTCATAATACCAAACGTACCCTCGTGTCGGTAAGCAATCACAACAACAACCAGCTACTTAGAAGTCACTTGTACATTTGGATATTCGACTGGCCACCCAAAGCGGAGATAAGTACATATAAAAACACCATTACATATAACAATTTTAAATCATTCAAATTCATAAATAAAAATTCTCTCGTATCGACAGGCAAACGTGACAATATCCATCCCCTTCAAAAGCCACTTGTAAAGTTGATGATGAGTGTCCAACTGGTCGACCAAATCAAAGATAATACATATAAAACAATTACCTAATATAAAAACTACCCTCGTATCGACAAGCAGGCATAACAACGTCCAACTACTTAAAAACCACTTATACAATAGATAAGGAAAAAAGGAAACTTATATAAATATACTATATTAAGAAAATATTTACCTTTTATAGCAATAACATTTTTTTTTCACTTGATCACTTTTAATACATTTATAATACAATTTTAATACATATTATAGAGAACAATTTATAAAACACATATAATACAAGTTTTATTGATAAATAATACATTTATCTCATATTTTAATACACTTATAATACAATGTGTCAATTTCTTTCCAAAAAAGCATAATATATTTTAAACAGCTATAATACATATATATTGCATACATAATTCAATTTTAATACATATTGTAGATATGTTACTACAAATAGTAATAGATAAAAAAATATCGCTAAAATCAATAGTTATTTATTAAAGAAATACATTTTAAAGTAATTTTTCGTAAAAAATATTAGACTAATTATCCAAACCGCAGATAGTACATACACATGACAATTTTAAAGCGCACAAATTAATAATACCAAAAATACCCTTGTATCGGCAAGCAGGCATGACAACATCAGACTACTTAAAAGGTCACTCGTATAAGCTTATCGGCAAGCGAAATTTCGACAACAATTGCATCAATAAAATAGTGATTCTATTGATTCAATTCAATAAGCAAATTGAATCATAAAAAATGGAACAAACTTCTGAAGGGTCAACAATTTTTCCCCAAGAAATCATTTTTGAGATTTTCTTGAGGTTACCTGTCAAATCCCTCTTGAAATTCAGGTGTGTTTCGAAATCTTGGTTTTTTTTGCTCTCAAATCCTTTATTCAGCAAAACCCATGTCGATTTTTGCTTAAAGAACCCCAAATTGACTGATTATAAACTTGCTGTGGTAGCTTCTGTTTATGGTTCAGGTAGAAAATGCAATTTTTACAACATGGGGTTTGAAAATTCATGCCTTAGTGTGGCTAGAAATAGTTGTCCTGCTAAATCTTTAGCTATCTCAGCTAGGATTTTGGGTTCTTGTAATGGGTTGATTTGTTTAACTAGTGACTCGTTTACAGTAATGCTATTGAACCCCTGTACTGGAAAGTTTAATGTGTTTCCTGATTCAATGCTTCGGAGTAATGGCGGCGGCGGTGGTGGTAGTGGTGTTGGTTGTTTTATTAGATATGGATTTGGTTATGATGCATCTTTTGAAGATTATAAGGTTGTGAAGATCTTTAGTTTTCCTCATATTGAGGGAAGATATGAGAATATGGTTAATGTTTATAGCTTAAAGGCTAAATCTTGGAAAATGATTGAGGGATTCAATAGTGGTAGTTTAAATGGAAAGGTTGGTGTGTTTGTAAATGGGGCACTTCATTGGGAAGCGTCCCATAGTCATTGTTCGGGTTCGTTTTGGGAGATTGTTACTTTGGACCTGGCTGTAGAGAGATATGGGAAAATAGCACTGCCTAGTTATGAAGATGGAGGTGTTTATTGGACGTTAGGTGTTTCGAGGGGGTATTTAGTCGGTTGTTGCAACTACGAAAAGAATAAGGCGGATGTGTGGGTGATGAAGGAGTATGGTGTTGAGGAATCCTGGACTAAATTGGTTACCATCTCGTTACCCGTTGAACGTAGGGCTTATATCTTACCATTGTTCGTGGCTGAGAATTGTGATGAATTTCTGCTGCAGCTTGGGGAAGAGCTAGCACTGTATAATTCAAGGGATGGCTCATACAAGCAACTTGACGTTTACTCATCTGGTGATTATTTTCGTCAAGCTCAAGCTACGACCTACTTTGAGAGCCTTGCTTCACCTCATATGAAGTGATGTGATGACAGGTGACACTGTGGAGGCAGAGGGTAAAAATCTTTCTGATTGTCTTGTATCCATGTTCTCATATTTAGTGATCACATTGTATCTTTGTCATTGTGTTCCTTTGCGTTCTTCCTTATCATGTAAGATGCTTGGTACTTCAGCAACATTGAAATATTATTGTTATCATGCTCAATTAAGTTCTATCTTCCCGCGCAATTCATATCATGTTGATACACAATCCTCAATGCCAAATAGGAAGTAGCAGGTTGAATGCATTAATAAAGTGTGCGCTGGTTATCTTGCTGTGAGCTTTATGAAGATTAATAAAGTAATTTGGTTGAGTATACAACAAAATTGGATATCTTAGTACAAAATGGAGCTTGTTTGTGAAAGTGGTTTTAGGTTGATTACTTGAAATTTAAGTGCTGCAAGTTTTTCTGTTGTATGTTTTTGGTGTGTTTTTCCCTCTTCAGGAACTAGGGTTAAGCATCTTTCGGTGCTCGTTAAATCATAAATGCTTCCCGTCAAGGATGATTAGCCTTATACCCACTCACCCACCCACACACCCACATATACAGTATAATTGCCCTTCCCAATATGTTTTCATAGAGAAAAATTATCATACTGATTAGCCTGAAAACTGACCTAAGACATGTGTCTAGCTCCTATGAAAAGTAATGAAAAAAGAAATTAAAGTTTCCCATTTGCGTTAATAAGAGATTCTTCCCCATCTCTTCATTACAGATGGACAGGATGTTGTTATGTTATTGGTGATGTAGATTGAATGCATTCTTGACCTCGTAACATCACTTTTACTAAGGTAGCATTGAGGTTACCGAGACACAACCCTTGAATTGGTTTGCGTACAAACTAGTGCATGTGTTTGTTAAAATGCTTAAAGTGAAGTAGTTATGTTATCCTTAGCCGTGTATGTGTTAGAACAAGCATATTTCACGGAAAGACACAAAATTATCTCGAGAAGATAATTAGATAAATAGTGACCAAGTTAAACCTTCATATGTCATACATGACTTGTTATAACTCTTGTGAATGTGTCGAAGTGAAACTTGCTAGTTATATGTGTAGAATGCTTGCGTGACCATGTTTGAGTAAAGTGTGTCTTGTATGTATGATATGAACGACCTGGACTGTACTGTTTATATGCTTGATTGTTTGCTTTCCCATGTTTCCTTGTCATCGATAAAGGAGCGAGGGACAAATTTACATTATCTAAACCAATGACACGATCAATCAATGCAGGAACCACAAGAATTCTGGGTTTGTTCATCATCGAATCAACTTCTGCCTTTGAAGCTGATCTCATGGACGATATAAATGTTGGTGCAAGTAAATACTTGTAAGTTCCCGTGATCTATGCATTTTCCAGGTACCTCTTCGAATGGTGGCATTGTTCCTTCGATAGAGCTATGCATTTTTCAAGCATACTTCGAGCACGAGAGTATTGAGGTTTAAAGTACACACCTACGGTTCACCATTCTATCTCTAACATAAGGAAGGAAAGAATCTTGAGATGTTTCGAAGATATTGGCAATACTATCCAGAAGATTTAAGATGAATTGTTTGCCTTTATTTTACTTTTGGTGTAAAGAAGAATTTGTATGATGAACTATGGAACTTTTGTTTGCTCTTTTTATGAATTATGATTATGGCTTTTAGCAATGCCTTTGTGCTAATGGAATATAACTTTTAAGTCAACATCTATGATAACTTTAAAATAAGGGTTTAAAATGTCCCTAACATATTAAAAAAATAGTATATAAATCAACAACAACATACCTCGTGAAATAAAATAGAGATAAAAGCTGAACAACATTCTTCTTGAATCTTGTTATTATTGTAGGCGAAAGAATGAACATTTCAACTATATATTTTGCGGAGATTAGATATTATATTCCACCTTCTTTAGAAAACCCATTGCCACCTCAAGACGACTTAAAAAATAAGAATAACCATGTTTGGCCATAAAATTCTCGGAAATCAAGTTGAATTTGAGAATTTTTTTATAAAAAATATTTCCAATTACGACGTCGTTCTGTCGTTGACTACTCAGCCTAGTATAGCGACTCTCTGAAAATTTCTTCGATTTTCAGTCGAATTGCAGAAATGGCGGATCGGTTTTACCCAAATGTAATGCCGGATTTTGTTGCAGAGAATCCGGCGATAGAAGAAGAACAACATCCAATTCCGCAAGGAACGAATGAATCACTGTTGAAGCTTCTCTCAACACCATACCACATTCTATCCGAAAAGTTCAAACGCGCAGCTCTCGATCTCAAAGAAACTGTAAGCAACTTGATATTCTTTCCTTATATGATAGATTATTCATAGTCATAATTGTTAAAATATCATTTTTTTGCGAGTTTCACTTTTTTATAGTTCACGTAGGAAAATAGAGCAAATTATGATTGAGGTATGAAACTCGTAAAAAAGTGATAGTTCTGATGTGTTTTTGATGGTTGACTCTTATTAATAGTCTATTTAATCAAGCTTCTAGAAAGGTAAAAGTGAAAAAGAATAAAATGTTTGATTTAGAGAATTCAGTTATTTGGCCAAGCTTTTAAGCAAAAAAATAATAATTCTAGAGGACGGAGTAGCAAAATATGTTTTTCGGAAGCTAAAAAATTAGTGTTTTCGTGTACTATTGGAAACTTGGACAAGAATAACTTGTTGCTCTAATATTGGTAGAAGTGTTTCTCAAATTGATTAGCCAAACATAAACGGTTACTCTTCGAAAGTACTTTTTTTGGAAAAAACTTTTGATTAAATAAATTACTTTTTTCAATTAAGTAGATTTTGGAAGCTTGGTCAAACAGACTATAAATAGCAGAATGACATGAGTCTAATATGGTTGATTTTAGCTAGTTTGAGTTTGAGGTATAATTGTTGTTTTTGACGAATTGGTGTCTGGTGCGGTTGCTAACAGATAGTGGTGGAGACATGGGGACTAACAAAGCAACAGGTTCCAGATTTTACACTATATTGTGGAACCCTTGGGACTGCTTTTTTGCTCTTCAAGGCCTATCAGGTGACGAAGAACACGAATGACCTTGCTGTTTCCTCTCAGATTGTGAAGGATTGTGACTCTGCTTCTCGACACTCAAGGTTTGCGCTTGATCTGGGGAAAGTCTTATCCTTTCTATGTTATATGCAGTGTGGTTTATTTAAAGTTTCCTCTGACGATACATCATCAAAATGAACTTTTTGTTGATTTTTTGTGTTACTTTGATCAATATCTCGCACGCCTTTCTTGGTTTCCAATTTAAAGTTTCAAATGGCGTCAAGATAAGAAATTGGGCATTTTTTTGGTTGATTTT
The DNA here is from genome assembly GCF_019186545.1 of Solanum stenotomum. NCBI lineage: Eukaryota > Viridiplantae > Streptophyta > Magnoliopsida > Solanales > Solanaceae > Solanum > Solanum stenotomum. The sequence continues at coordinate 4,970,369 of NC_064286.1, forward strand.
ATGTGTTAATTGGATCCATGAGTTTTAATTATTGGCATCCCTTTATGGGGTTTTCAATGTAAAGCTTCAATTGGCAGCAATATGAGGAAAATGGACTTTTCTAGTATATGTTTTGTGTTACTTTGGATAAAATGATCTTGAGGGAAGTGATGACTTCCTGGCTTTTCAATTTAAAGTTTCAAATGGCAACCGGATAAACAAAATGGCCTTTTTTTTGGGTTGATTATTGTGTTAATTTGATCAATGAATTATAGGGATGTGACGTTCCTATGTGGGAGAGCTGGGGTTTGTGCACTAGGTGCCGTCGTTGCCAAGTACATGGGTGATGATCAATTAGTTTTCTACTATGTATCTCAATTTAAAGAGGTTCGGTTTTGATAGCTTATATTAGACTTTCATATTGAAGGTTTGTTTTATATAAACTTCCGTCTGTGTTTTCCCTTACGTGATAGGAAAACAAAACGGAAGCTTATAGCTAGACTTTCATATTGAAGGTTTGTTTTATACAAGCTTCTGTTCTATTTTCCTTTACATGATAGCTTACAAGATACACATTTTGTTCTAAGAGCAGATAAAATTAACCAAAGATCTTCCTGATGAATTGCTGTATGGTAGAGCTGGATACCTCTGGGCCTTTCTATTTATAAATAAGCATATTGGCCAAGGAACAATTCCTTCCACCTACACTGTAAGTGCAACAATAAGTTCTGTAATCTAAGCAGGCATTACTCAGGCGGTTGTGGTATCCTATCCAAACTTACCCTTTCTTGATTGTGTCTAAGGCTGCTGTGATCAATGAAATCATCAAGAATGGAAGAAAATTGGGCGGGAAGGGCAGAAGCCCATTGATGCATGAATGGTATGGTGAGATGTACTGGGGTGCAGCTCATGGATTGGCTGGAATTATGCATGTTCTGATGGACTTTGAACTGAAACCCGATGATTATGAAGATGTCAAAGGGACTTTAAAGTACATGGTTAAGAATCGGTTTCCCAGTGGAAATTACCCTGCAAGTGAAAATGATAGGAGGAGAGATTTACTCGTGCATTGGTGCCATGGAGCTCCTGGGATTGTGCTAACACTTGTCAAGGCAGCTGAGGTAATAACCCCTTTAATTATATTTGCCTCACATGCTATTATGTATGACATCTTACTGATCGAAGATTCATCATTTCCTTAACTAATTGAGGGCGTTCGAGCATTTAGACTTTCCTTGTGTCATTACATAGAACTCCCTTGAGTTTTTTCTTTGTTTTTATGCTCTTGAGATGTAAGAGGTTCTAGCATCTCTTACAATGACGAATTTCAAACTTTTTTATATGGTAACTGACATGGTTTTTAACATCATAAGTTCACTTTCAACTGTTTTCACCCCGTCTTGATTTCAATATATTGTAACTAAGTTAAAGTAGCTCAAGGAGGTCGCGATCTATGGAATTCTACATTGAACTTACCTTGTTATTCCTGGACAATTTTTAGCGTGTTCTTCATTGCATTTGAAACAAATTGGGTTTTCAATGAGCATTAATGCGTTACTGCATTCCTAAGAAGAAAGAGGAATGAAGAAATTGTGTTTTCAAGTTCATATAGTTTTTGGTTTCCTTTGCTCAAGACTTTCTGTCAGTTGATTTTGTAACTTGAAGTGACTTGGAATATTCCAATGCCAGGTTTTTGGAGACGAAGAATTTCTTAATGCAGCAGTAGCTGCAGCAGAGGTAGTATGGAACCGCGGCCTTCTTAAGCGTGTTGGGATTTGTCATGGCATCAGCGGGAATGCTTATGCCTTCTTATCTCTGTATCGGCTCACAGGAAATGTGGAGTACTTGTATAGAGCCAAAGCTTTTGCCTGCTTCCTTCTTGATAGAGCTCACAAGCTAATAGCGAAAGGAGAAATGCATGGAGGAGATACCCCATACTCCCTTTTTGAAGGTATTGCGGGTATGGCTTATCTTTTCCTAGACATGACAGATCCCAAAAACGCTCGATTTCCTGTCTATGAGTGAAAACTTCATCCCACTCAGAGAGCAGGGCGTAGTAGCACTTCTCTTACGTGTATAGCAAACTCTCTTCTGTGATATGTACCTAAATCTCTTCTATTTCATTTGCTTTTATATCATTTGCCTGTTAGACCAGATTCAAAATGATTCAATGAAGTATAACAGGAAATGTTGCTGTAAAGTCTGTGGAAACATAATGTAGAACCGAGGCATCCAAAACCGTTGCCTCACTTATTGATCAACATACAAGTAGAGATATGGCGAAAATGTGATCAGCATTCAAATACAAAGAGGGAAAAGCATTGCTTCGACTCATTTTCGTCAAACGAGCTTGTTGAGGAAGTTGATGATCAACTGATTGACCTGTTGAGGAAACTGCTCTTGGACAAAATGGCTTCCTTCTGGTAAGAATGTGATTTCAAGATTAGGTACATACTCTTTCACCATTCCACTTGAAATAAAGTGCTCTAATCCACCAAACTTAAGGGCATAATCCTTCTCCCCCATCACAAGCAAAGATGGAACTTTGATTTTGATATCTTCAACTCCATATTCTTCTAGCCAAGCCCTGCCAAAAAAAAAAAAAAACCACCTTAATATTTTTTTTATACTACGACAGACACGGTGCTCTAGACTACCACGAAGCCTAATCCTATCGGAAAGTGAGAAAACATCAAACTACCTACTAATCTTCTATCCTAATCTGACGCTCTAAATATGACCACAACTAGAGTTGAATAGAAGTGACTGACCTGTAAGGCACCTGCAGTGCAGTCTGGAAGCCTGAGTTTTCATAAAGAGATGCATAATTTGCAAGATCTTCTTCAGTAAACCAGGCAGGTAATGGTGTAGAAGGATCAACCAAGTCCATAATTTCTTCATCATCCTTTGCTACTGGCAATTCACTTCCAGAGAATAATATATAAATGTTTTTAACTACTGTTTTTGTATCAAAACGCCCAAAGTCCGCTTCAGCTCGCCCTGGTTCCTGCAAAACATAGGCGAGGTGAAGCCAGATTTCAACTTTATGGATTTTGGACTTTAGCATAGTGACTAATAAAATGTGCAAGTGTTAGACAGAGCTAGTAATATGAAGTAGGGGTGTATATGACCGGGTTGGTTCGAGTTTTTCAAATATCAAATCAAACCATTTGTATAAAAATTTTAAATTTATAAACCAAACCAAACTAATAAAATTCGGATTTTTTTGGGTTTTTCAACCTCGGGTTGGTTCGGGTTTTTCAAATACCAAACCAAACCATTGTGTCGAATTTTTTAATTTATAAATCAAACTAATAAACCTCAGATTTTTTCGATAAAGTTTGCATACAAACATATAATTAACTTGTGCTCAAATATTTCTTTAGTCCAACCAAAATATAATTATCTAAGGTGTTTCTTAAGAAAATAACACAAAATATGAGATGAGTGATGACACTAAAATATTCAATAAAAAATAATAATGAAATCATCATATAAATAAATATTGCGAAGTCATAATGAAAAATGATCATAATTTAAAAGTACTAAATCATGCTAAAATAAGTTTAACAAGTATTAGTTAAATTACTAAATACTTAATGAAAATTAAAATTAAATTATGTATTTTAATTATCTAAACTAATGTAAAACTAAAGAACAAATATTCAATATTATTGTCATTCTTAGTGTTGAATTGATTTTCTTTTTGCATTAGTATTAATTTGATTTTGATATAAGTTTTATTATTATAATTATCAACATCTATGAACTATAATCTTTATTGGACCATTTTGAATTCTAAGTTTTAAACTTGAAATAATATATTAAAAGATAAAAACTATGAAATAGTATAAGAAATATTTTCAAAATTATATCAGTGTAAATATTTTTATGTATAAAATAAAATTTTAAAATTACATATATAATGTCAGGTTGGTTTGGTCTCGGGTTATTGTTTTTTAGTTAAAACCAAACCAATCCAAATATAGTTGGGTTTCTTTCTCCAATACCAAACCAAGTCAAACCAAACCACTAGTCGAGTTTTTTGTTCTATTTGACTCAATTTGCAATTTGATTCGATTTTCGATTCAGTTTTATACACCCATAATATGAAGTTTAAAGTCTATATAGTCGTAAGAAAAAATAATGTCCGCCCATCATGAGTAAGGACTTTCAATTGTGTTGGATAGGTAAACATAACATATTCTTTTAAGGGCATTTATACGTAATATAGAAAAGGGTAAAAGATCTATTTGCTCCTCTACTACTGAAATAGTTTAATGTTATATCAGTCCATACAACATACGCAGTTTAATCCCACTAGTGAAATTTAAGGAGGGTAAGATGTACACAAATCTTATCCCTCAGTTGTGGAGTATAAAGGTTTTTGGCAGAGGAAGTTCCAAATACAGGTCTACATTGTTTGCACAGATAGATTTTTTGGGTGCTAAAATCCAAAGTTCCCTAAGCATAGCAAATCACTTAGTAGAAAAGCAAGTGATCGAATAATGACAACTGAGAGGTGAGCTTGGAAGCAACCATCCTTTGCCTCAACTCAAAAGAAGTCCAAAACAAAGCAGGATTAAAAGAATAAAAAAAATAATAACAAAATAGCAAGATGAACAATGCAAAGAGGCAACATGCAATAGTAAAAATTGAAGAATAAGATATTATATAAATGCTATTCTTTTCGTGCCAATTTATGTGACACATTTTGTTTTTCGAGAGTTAAACAGTTGGGACAGATGGAATACTAAAATTAACAGTGTTATGTGGTCTATCCCCGCACCCCCCAATTTATATTCATTAGTGTTATACTATTGGTCCATATATGACATGTCAACTCACCACATCAACCTCAACCTTTCTTCTTCCACCACTACCCAAAACTACTAACACCTACCATCTATGAACACAAAATAATTTCTTAAAAATGACTTTTATCGTATCAAACACACACGTTCTTACCTGCCATCTCAACACATAGAAACCTTTTGGAAGGAGATCTTGAGGAAATGTTCCTGGACCAGTGAGAAGGAATGGGACACCAAGTGTTGCAACTGCTAAAACTCTATTAGGGTGTAGGAGTGCAAAATGGAAAACTACTCTAGCTCCAAAATCCTTCCCCACAAGAAAAACCTACATAAAATAATAAGTGATCGATTTACGAAACAAGGAGTTAAAAGGAAGAGTCAGGAGATCGATAAACGATCTTAGTGAAAATCATGTAAAAAATTTCACCTTATGGATGTCTAATGAATCAATCATATCAAGTAAATCATCAACAAGGTCCTTGAATGTCGTTAACTCGGGATATGTAGGCAACTCTGACAAACCATAGCCTCTAAAATCAGGAGCTATGGCTCGAAATCCTGCATCTGCCACTGCTATCATTTGATGCCTCCATGAGTACCATATCTCAGGGAATCCATGTAGAAATACTACTACAGGACCTATATAAATGTAAAATATTTTAATTTCAGTACCAATTTTTTATAAAAATAAAATAAAATTATGGAATATTAATTAGGACCTGTTCCAATTTCTGCACAGTGAAGCTTCAGTCCTCTCACATTCACATAATTGTGATGAATTTTCTCCATTTTTTGTGTGATTGGAAGGTGTGATGGGATTTTGCATATATAAAGAGAATCAAATTGATAAGTCCAATGTGTGTTGTGGGGACACATTACATTAAATAAAGTGGAACTTATTTTCTATAACTTATTTTTGTCATTTATATTTGTCATGTTTCGTTTTTTATAGGTAATTTTTTTAATATTTTAAGATGTGTTTTTTAATCATATTAATATGAAAATGATTGTAACTTATAGTATTTTTTGTACAATTTTTTTAATATCTATATTTAAATTATTAAATCAATCTTATTCAATTTAACTTCAAAGATTAGTCAATTGACTCTCGAAAACAAAACGTAATAAGTAAGAAAATAAAAATACTATATAATATTTGAAAATTGTGAGCTTAACTAATTTAGATTCACACTACATAAGACTATTTAAATGGGAAAGTACTCCTAGATATTAGATTTTTTTTCATTCCAAGGACGGAATCTTAAATCTCAGATTAAGAATAATGAGATTTATCTTATTCATCTTACCACATTTTTTAATGATTAAAAAAACAAGATATGTGTATTATTATTTCAATTCAAACAATATTTAGATAAATTAAATTTAATTCATTTTGAGGTGTTCAAAATCATCCAGCACAGCGCACCACCATATTTTTCACATGATTGCTTGTCTCTTTGCAGTGGGGGAGTCTAAGCCTAGTAGCTTACATTATTTGACAAATAAACTATGTAGCTTCCTAGATTACTTTATTGACTATTGTAGCACTCCATATTCCTATTTATTAAATATGGTTATTTAATATAAAAATATAGTTGGAAATATCTTTTATGTTTCACATGTATGTAGCGTAATTAGAATTTTGATATTCAAAATTTTATATTTTTACCATAAATTTGGACATCAAAACTTCAATTATTTTAAATTAAAGTTTATACGTTTGAAAATTATGTAACAAGTATTATAAATCATAATAATTAATAAATTAAAATTTTAAAACATATAAAGAAATTTCAATGAAAAAAATTGATTGACTTTCAAAATCTCAACTATGCCCTATAAATTGGGACGAAAGAAGAGTTACCTAATTTTTCGTGTTGAATTTCTATTCCGATAATTAATTTGGGCAATTTTTTTTAGTTAAAACAACACTTATTTTAGAAAGGAAGAAATATTTGCAGTTTGTAATCAAACTTTAGCTATGATTATGAGAAGTCTGGTCTTAACAAATCACATTCTTAAATATAAAATGTGTTGATTTTTAAAAATAATTTATTTAGGTGTTTAATTAATTGTCAGAAAATGACCTAAAATATTCTTGAACTACTGAAAATCGTATAAAATTACCTTTCATCTACCTATTAGCTCTCAAATACTATTCACATTCATCTTTGAGTCCAACATTGACCATTTTTTTTAACAACCATTCAATTAAATAATCTTTAAATACGTGACAATTTTCTATTAGTCACATTTTAAAAAAATAAAAATCAATTAACAAATCCATTCATTTCTAATTAGACCCCCATGAGTATTGGAAGAACCAACATCACCATTGGATGATCTGTTTTTGTTCAATGATGACTCACTTTTGTTTCTTCTTCTTTTTTTTTGCTCTAGCGTCCATGTTCATAAGCATCAAGAATTTCATTGGTGGATAATTTTATATTATTTCCAATAGTTCCAATAGTTTGAAGGTATTTTAAGTTCTTTTTGATTAATTATTTATATATTTAAATAAAATTTTAAATATAAATAGAAGTTCTAAACTAAAAGTACTAAGGGATCATTTGATGGGTGTAAAAGAAATAATTTTGAATATAGTGTATTAGTACAATGGTTGATTTAATATATTAAAAATCACATACATTGCATAGTTTCTAAAATATTATATATACTTACCAAAATACATTCTACAAATACAATGAAACTTTTTTTGAAGAGCAATTGATAACTTTAATCATGCTAGTACATACATTAAAAAGTACCTTTCATAACACGAGATAATCACGTAGTCACTCAATTAAGAATAACATAAAAAAATACTTAATTTTAGAAAATCAAGACACAAGTCACAACAATTGATACCTAAAAACTCATTCAATTAATTTAAATGATTTTTAAAAGAATGATTTATATTTTTTTTTTCATTTTTTTTAAAGGCAAGTCTTTGATTAGCAAAAGTGTTTTTGTAAATTAATCTGCAAAAATAGCTATAAATTAGGCGATGTTTTAGCAACATGTCTGGCTATGGAAGCCAAAAATGTGTTTCTTGATTTCTCCATTGATGTCCCCCTTCTTCTCCATCACTTCTGCTGTCTGCCATCAACAGTTGAATCAAGAACATGGATTTACCTTTATCTATGCCATAAAAGGTACATGCCCCCCTTTTTTTTTTATGTGAGCTCCAAAGGTGCAAACTTTATGTCTTTTTGGGGTTTTCATCATTTCCCATTGATTCAAGAACAAAAATTTCTCTTATTATATAAAGGGTGATACCTTTTTTTTTTGCATGGATGCTGTAAAGATGCAAACTTTATGTCTTTTTTGGGTTTTCACCCTTACACAGAACAGTTGAATCAAGAACACAAATTTCTCTAATTACACAATTGTATGCTGTAAATGTGCAAACTTTGTCTCTTTTTTTGGGTTTGAATCAAGAACAGATATTTGATATTTCTCTTAATATATAAAGGGTGGAACATTTTTTTTATATGTATGCTGTAAATTTGCAAACTTTGTCTTTTTTTTGGGGTGTCATCATTACCCAGAACTGTTGAAACAAGAACAGAAACTTCTCTTATTATATGCTAATTAAAGGTGGTGCCCACTTTTTCTTGTTGTGTATGTGCATGCAATTTGCAAACTTTATATTCTTTTTGTCGTATGTAATGATGTTATTTGTTGGATGTAAAAAAAGAGAGGAAGTATCTAGATTACCTTTGAGAACAACTTTTTCCATAATTGTGCACCTGTAATGAAGGCACTTAAACAAAAGTTCCCTTTGATTGTGGTGTTAATCTCTAATTTGTTTGTAATTATCCCACATTTCTCCTTTATTTCCCCTTTTTGGGGTTACATAATTTTGGTGGTTGGAAGTAAAGAGTGAGAATTGAAATGATGATAGTTTGAAAATATAAGAAGGAAGCATGGGTTAGTGTAATTATTTGAACAACTGTTTATTATCATTCTTCTTTAACCTTTTTTTGTTTCTGTTTGAAACTTTGGGAAAATTTTTGATCTCCCAACAATTTTTCTTTCTAATGAGATTAAGGCGTAGCCAATGCATTCTTTCTTGTGCCTCCTACTACAAAGTAAGCTTCTTTTATCCTCATTCTTCTAGTTCATGTTCTTAGAATCCTTGTATTTGGTTGAACGTTTGGCTATTTAGTAGCTTGGCTTTATTTATGCAAGTATAGTTCAACAGAACTGGCCAAATTGAGCAAAAAGGGATGTTGATGATTTGTATTTGTATACCCGACTAATTTGGGATTGAGATGTAGTGGTTTTCATTAATGAATGCAAGTGTAGTTGAACAGAACAGGTTGATGAGACTGAATGATAGGCTTTATCAGTTCACACTGCCATTCTTGAATTTCGTTGGCAGTGTGAGTTGTTTTGGTTATCTTAGGAAAGATTTGATCTTGATATCTACAATGTTTCCTCTTTCTTCTTGTTCTTTTTCTTGGCATCATTTCAGTTTTCTGAAAGTTTGGTTGTTTATAGCTTGGTTAAGTGCAAACATAGTGGAGTGAAACGGGTCAAATTGAATGAAATGGATGTTGATGATTTGTATTAGCGCACCCCAACTAGTTTGGGATTGAAGTGTAGTAGTTTCCTTTAATGAATGTGAGGCATAGTTGATAGGACTGAAGTATAGGTTTCATCAGTTCACACTGCCATTCTTGAATCCTTTGGCCATGTGGAATTGAAGTATAGATTTCATCAGGCAAGATTTGATCTTGAAGTCCTGTGCTTAAAACTTTTGTTCTACTTTGACTGTAGAACAACTTATCATTCTATTAGATTGTATAAGATATAGATCTTAGGTTAGATGATTGAATTGTCATCCCAAATTGTACAGGTTGACTTTAAGAGCATTAACTTGCAACTTTCTGCTGAAATCATAGTTTGATAGCCAAAGTAGATGGTTGAATTCTGTCATGTTTTCATTTAGTTGTGTCATTTACTTCCATTAGCAATTTATAATAAAGCAGAATGCACTTCTATTCTAATTTTACCTCACAGAACGTATGAATTCAGGCTGATGAAGATGAAAGTAATTGGCACAGAAAGAAGCTAGATGAGGAGCCAGCATGGTCACATAATCCTCCACACGTAATTTCACAGTTTGCTCAGTGCTTTAGTGAGTGCATATTATTTTTCTAAGTTACCACCTAAATGATTTCATTGATGGTGTCTGCATCTGTATTATCTTTGCCTACTGTTCGGAAAAGTTTCTCCTAGGTAGTGCAACTGGAGTGTATTTTAATATTTCAATCTTTCTATTTTTGTGAAATTCATAGTACAACAAATATGTGATTTTATAATGTCTGTGCTTCTTATACACTGCAATTTTCGGGATGGTCCAAATACAAATTGTTTATTTTTGAAAAGCCATGTGCCGTAATTTTTTTACAACAAAACACTCTGGACGTCAAGTCTCTTTTTCGCTATATATATGTGAGGCTGAGCATCTTCCATCACCAGTATCACTATCCAGAAAGAAGTCTTCATATTTTAGTTGTAGAGGCTGGATAAGCACAACGGGGCAAGTATACGGCCTAATTAGGATAAGCCAATGAGCATGGTATATGATAGACTAGTCCATGGAGTAAACTACAACGTGAAGCATAGTGAAAAGAAGCACTTTAATATAAACTTCAAGAAGCACCTCTTAGATTCTTTTTTGTTAGGGCTGTTGTTCCTTTTACTTAATATATAAAGCGATATGTGTACATTTCCATTGTTATTTGTTCATTTCACTTATCAGACTTTGATGGCTGTAGCTAATGCTATGGTTGGACCACGAGCATGGATAGGAGGAATCTTCAACCGCTCGAGCAATAAACGACTTGGAAGCGATAAATATCTTAACTACCCTTTAACTCCTCATCAGGTAAACCAGAGAACCATATTGGCATTTGAGGTTATCTTACCTCTGTTTCGTGTCCTATCTGGTTGAATCAGTTCCTTTGTTAAGTGGTTCTTTCTGTTGGTAGAAATTTGTTGAGACTGTTTTGGAAATTTTATTTTACTTACCATTGTAATTTATACCTTCTTAACATTGTTAATTTTTGCATGTATATTTAATTTCTGCCAGGAACAAAGCTTACACGGGCTTCAAGAACGGCTAGGAGTACCTTTTGACGAAGCACGCCTAGATCATCAAGTATTTCCAAAATGCTTGTTCTATTTTTATATTGTGCTAATTTTGGTTTAGTTACCATAAAACAATATTTTAAAGATAGTGAAATTGCAATTGCTACCGTCACGTAGAGGCATTTTTTCATAAGGGGCTTGGAGTACTATATTTATTGATCCAAGTTATCTATCATATTGTTTTAAAATGATATGTAGTTGTGTACACTTCATATGAAAATCGTTTATACTCGATAGACGTATTTTTCAGAATGATAAAGAATTATGTTATACTAGTAAAATTCCCATAACCGTTTTGTCCAGTCATAGGAATTATGAAGTTCTAATCCGGTCTGATTGGTGTTCTACTATCGGTTACAAGTATTATGCTGGACAAATGTTTTCAGATAACTAGTGATATTGCAGACCGAAACAAGCTATGCACTAGTTCTCGAAACAAATCTAAAATTTGCATGGTCCATAGGCACTCTCATTAATTCAATATGCTGAAATTTTGTAAGAAATCACGTAAACATTCTGTCTCTCTAATTTCATGGAAAGCACCGACGTCTCTATGTTATTACATTTTATCTTAACGATAATATCAGTATTTATGATCATATCAGAGTAGTAACTTAGTTTATAAAAGTTGAAAAAGATTGTACCTCAGCATTTTTCTTCTGATTTTGTTTCTATCTGTACCTGCATCTCTTTTGAATTATAATCTCATTTATGTTTTTCTGGCTACAACCTGTATTTTAGAACATAACTAACTCCAATTTTCAGGAAGCTCTTCGAGATTTATGGAATGCAGCATTTCCAAATGTTAAGCTTAAAAGCTTGATCTCCGAGCAATGGAAAGATATGGGCTGGCAAGGAGCAAACCCATCAACTGACTTCAGGTCAAGTTCACCCTTTAAGATGTTAAATGTTCTGTCAAGACATGTAGATACTTTGGTTGCTTTTCGTAGCAAGAAATGTGTAAAGACCTCTTGGAAGGAGGAGATCGTTTATGTTTTTCAACTGTATTAATTATCATGAGTAGTGTTTCTTTTTCATCTCTAGAGAAGAAGGTATCCAACTATTCATTTGCAACGCTTGTCTAATTGCATTTCTATAACAATGAGTAGATAACTAAGGATTAGAGAAAAGTGATTCATCGTCTTGTTCACTTTTAACCAATGTAAAGTAATACTGAGATAGTGAGATATTTATCTCATTTGTAAAATCTTCTTGTTGCAGGGGTTGTGGATTTATTTCGCTCGAGAATTTGCTGTATTTTGCAACAAGATATCCGGTATGATTGTTCGGCTGTTCTGCAAAAAGCTTAAGTTGCTCAGTAAAATTGGTGTTCTCTTTAGGTGTTCGTAGTATGATTGTCACATAATAACATTACTAATTGTGGATATTCAAAATCAAGGCTTGTTTTCATAGGTTGCTTTTCAAGCAAAGTGGATTGAGAGCAACGTGGGAGTATCCATTTGCAGTTGCTGGGATTAATGTTACATTCATGTTGATTCAGATGCTCGACTTATTCTCAGGTGAATAGTGTGCTGCAAATTTGTGTAACTGCTCATTGGAATGATTTTCAAAAACGCTAAACATTGACAATTCTACTGAAGATTCTCTTAATTTTTAAGTACTCCCTCCATTTCAATTTGTTTGTCTGGTCTTGACTTGACACGATGTTTAAGAAAGTAAAGATATGTAGAATGTATCAAAATGTCCCTAACAGACTAAAAGGAGAGTAAGACAAACAAATTTAAATGGAGGGAGTAATTCGTACTTACTAAATATCATCTCCTATGTTGCTTGTACTCTCCAAAATGTTGTTGCACTCGTATCGGATCCTGCGAAAATGCATTACTTTTGAAGGATTTGACTCACACCCAACAACATTTTTGGAGAGTACAAGCAACATAGACCATCTCTTCTGCTTTCAGATATCAATATTTATCATCTTATCTTCTTTTTTTCTGCACTGATTTATGGCTGGTTTTTCTTTGAGTTTTCGTTTTCTCTACTAGTATGTAAAGTAGTTTTCAGCTGGTGATCATTATGATTATGCTTGGAATTTAAAAACCGTCGGCATTTTAGCATAACTGAACAGACATTAATACTTCTTTTTCTCTTGCAGAAAAACCAAAGTGTCTTCCAGGATTAAATTTTGTTAAGTTGATAGGAGGTAAGCCAGAAAATTAATTGAAGTACTTGTGAATCACTGTTCTATTTAGATGAACTTTGCTTTCTGAAAAAAAAAACCCTGCAGAAGATGACGAGGCGTTTGATGTTCTATACTGTATAGCATTTGCAATGATGGATGCTCAGTGGCTGGCTATGCGTGCTTCATACATGGAGTTTAATGTACACACACACACTCTCTCTCTCTCTGTCTATCTATCTTTGTATGTATGTGTGCGCGCACATCTCTCTCAGTAAGTAACACATAGGCTATGTTGACCATATGAGGAGCATGTCACGAGCTTATGGATTAAGATCAACGTGTGTGATTTTAGAAAATGTTAATGCTGATTATTTTCTAATCGAACACAAGCAAAAGAAAAGGGCTCCGATGAAACAAGGCATATGAAAACGAAACGAGCAGTTTGATCTGTTGTTATCTAGATGAATTTGTAGCTTACACTCTATTCTATGTTTTCTACTAAACTGTTTTTGTGTCTCATTCCATCAGAACGTTTTGCAAGCGACGAGGATGCAGTTAGAGAGGGAACTATCATTAGATGATATACAAAGAATAGAAGATCTGCCAGCATTCAACCTGATATAGTAAGTAAACACACTTCTTGTTCCCCGGATTCTTCAATAATGTCGACAGGTGGTGTGTGTCGGAAAGGATGATACGACAACATTTTTGTAGTATCCGAGCAACATAAGTTAAAAGATAGGCAGTGTTATAAAATGATTTAGATATAGCCAAAACCTGAAGAGTTTTGTACAAAAGGTGATGGTTTTGGCAACTCAATATGAAATATAGAAAAATTGTAGTGTTTTTTTTTAACTTTTATTCTTAATTTAGTTTTGTATAATATTGGATTGAGATTAGTTTAAATACAACGATATAGACAATGAAGATTCATATGATCAATTTCAACTTAAACGTTATTGAATAGACAAAAGAAGTCGTTGCTAAGTTTTTGGGGAATCAAACCTTCCGTCAATCAACTGAGCTACTAAAACTTTCTGATGATCCAATAGGGAAGTGACATGTGGCATGTTTTGCTTTTACTTTTCATTCATAGATCATTTTGCAAATCTAACCACTTTCTGCATTTGTAATACGTTGCATTTACAAATTTAGTAAACTATTAATAAATTAGCCAGTGTGATGATGCCTAACACATCCAAAAAGTCACTGTGTGGAAAATTCTTAGCAATTAGTGATGGATTAAATACCAAACTTTATTGGAATTTCTACAAACATAATGTTGTCATGTCATTGGACCAGAAAAATCGATCGTATAATCTTTTTATTAATGTATTTTAACTTGTTATACTATAAAACTTAATTTATTAATATCAAGTTATTATATGAACGAATATCAATAATTATCTTTTTAAATGACTTGATAATGTAGAAATTTTTTCAGTCTCACTTCTAGAAATTAAATTGAATTCTACTTGAAAATGCAACAACATGCCCCATGTGTAGATATAAGTTGTTTGTTGGGAATTTGCCTAAAATTTCTCCAATTGTCATATGGTTAGTAGTTGTGCTTTTAAGATAACATGATGTTTTTTGTCTCCAAAAATGAAATTCATCTATATATATAATTTTATTATGTTATACTTGAGTTGAGGATCTATCGAAAAATAACATTTTACCTTTATAAGATAGGAAAAAAGGTTATTTATTTTGCTTAGGTCTCACTTATGAAATTATATCGAATATATTATTGTTGTAAGAATATAATAGTAGCATTATTGGTACCTCAAACTTTTGAAAATGAAAAAAACTATACTGAAAATATTGTCGTAAAAAATGAGTCTTATAATAACGAATTTGAATTATTTCAAACTTTCATACACAACACTAGATTATGAGCTTTCATTCGTTAATTAGGGGCATAATTTTGCAAAGTGGACCTTTCTTATGCTCAACAAGTCAAGGTTAATAAATTGGACACACAATTAAGTTCTTGATTAATACTGCTTTGTAGTTTGTACATCATCCTAGGAACAAAATATTAGGTAAAAGTCCAAGATAATTAATGGACGCAAAAAGTCGAAACCTAACTCTTAAAGTGTTGAATGACTTCGCCTCTCTATCGATGTGTCTGCGTTATGTTGAGAACATTTTTGTAATTTTAAACCTCTTTGTTGATATATTTGTTATATGTCGAGGATATTTTTGAAATATCAATGATTATACTTTAAATGTGTTTTACAAATGATTTTTCACTTATAGTTGAGTTTTAACTTCTACATCAAAATATTGATAACATTACTAAATATTTATCAAATAAGAATTTGAGACGTTTTTTTTGTAAAAATAGACTAAAAAGATAAGTGTGTTAAGTAAACCAAGACAGAAAAAAAATATAAGACCACTTTTAATCTAATTTGTTGGGTCTGTGTTGATTGTTAAATATTTAGTATATTAAAGTTAAACGATAGATTAAGGATTAGAGGATGTGAAGACGAGATTAGTTGAGTAAACTATCCAATATGGACCGACAACGGATGATTCCCACTAATTGTTTGTCTTTTTTCTTCACATTTCATTCTTGACCTAATAACTATTTCTCTTTCGAGAAGAAAATTACTTATAAATTAAAATCGAACTCAAGAATATATTTGATTGGTCGGATGTTGGATCGATAAATATTCAATCGCATCATCATGATAATGATGAATGTTCAACTTTAGTTAGATCTCTTTTTTCTCAATAAAAACAGAAAAAAAAAAGTCCGAAGGCTAATCCAACCACTGATGGCTAGAATCTATCTCTCATTTTGGACATTTTTGTATTTTCCCTAAAAAAATTCTCTCTTTATTTTTTTTTTTTCCAAATCATGACTTGTGTAGTGAGATAATTTAAGAATGTAAGTGAGCACCTAGTAGTATTTTATTACAAGAGATAAAAATTTAGTACAAGCACATAGTTTTAAAATAGTGTACTAAACTACATGTTTCCTCATGTCCATTTTAAATAGTTTTAAATAAATAAAAAAGCAGTTTGATGCATTAAGTTAGTGAAAAAATAATTTTAACGTGATTGATAAAATTATTCTTAAGTAATTATAGATTACGAGTTTAAGCTATAAAAAAAAGACAATTTAAAGAAATGCAAAATAAGATAACTTTAAATATTGTTTAAGGTTTAAAAAAAAAGAGTGAATACTGTTGAGAAGATTTTTGGAATATTGTATAAATTATTAATTAGACCAAGGTAAAATTTGGGGGGAAAAAGTATTAATGCTTTTTAATTTTTTAAAAGTGATGAGTACTTTATTTTGGACCAAATTTATTTGACTAAAAGGACACTTAAAAATGGACTACAGATGGTAGTATATCTTTTCTACTCTATAAATCAGTGATGTGATGTTTTTTTTTTTTTTAGTATTGATCGCTAATATAAGTTCATGCAGTGTGAAATTTATTTATAAGAATTTTTGTTTCCCCACAAAAAAAATATATATATAGCAAAGATTCAGACTTAAAGTCTCTAATTAAAAATTAAAAAAATCTTATCCATCTTATTACAATCACCATTTATGATTTGACAGTTTTGTTGACAATGTGCATCTGTTTTTGCCACTAGTTGTATGAGAGTAAAGAGGAAATAATTTCATGTGAACATAAGATAATGTCCTAAGAAGATTTTTTGTATTAATTTCTAAGAACTCTTATGTTAACACTAAACAAAATATATATTTAGTGGTAGTAGATTATTTTTTTAACAACAATATTTATTGTTACAAAAATATTTAACGATAATTAATATCATTGTAGTTAAAATCACTAAAAATTTTAACAGTATTTATATAGAATGTTGATTATAGATATTCATATTTATAATATATCTGCAATTATATTATTACTGCTAAATTATTTATTTGTTATAGTATCACTTTCATTGATCTCCATTTTTGTTTTGTGTGTGAAGCTGAATTGATCAGATCAACAAACTTTAAATAGCAAATAATTAAAAATAAACCTCCCCCCCTAGCAAACTTATGTCTAGATTTTTATTTCAATTCACACAATTATAACAATAATATATTTAATAATAATTATATAAGAAAAATAGTGTACATAATATTATCCCTACCTTATAATTGGACAATTTAAAAATACTTTTTCAACTCTATAGAGTATATAACCAACATTCTATTACTTCATTCAAGTTTGAATTATTTATTGCAATTTGCAAAGAGGAGCCCACATAAGGTTTTAGACTTTTAGGGAGATCAATTAAAGTATCAACTAACTCATTCAATGTGAATACCGGTATCGGTCGAGTCAACTTGTGCGCACATCAATTATTTCATTAAAATTTGTGGTACTTGTCTTTTGGGTTTTTTACTAATATTTGGTATTCGCATTGACATCCAACTAAATTCGCATTTACGTGTGAAAGTCCTACATTGAAGAGACACACTCTCTGACAAAGATGACTTCATACCTAAGACAGAAACTCGAGATTTCTTATTAAGGATGAACTGAAATTCGACTTAATTCGAATTATATTAGGAAGTCCTACATTAAAGAGAAACACTCCCTAACAAAAATGATTTCATACTTAAGGCTCAAACCTGAAACTTTTGAATAAGGATGAATTGAAACTCAACTAAATTCGAATTTACGTTGGGAAGTCCAACGTTGAAAAGAAACAATCCCTAACAAAGACGACTACATTCCTAAGGCTTCAACTTGAGACCACCGATTAAGAATGAAATGAAACGCGACTAATTGCAAATTTATGCTTGGAAGTTCTACATTGAAGGGTAAATCCTCTCTAATAAAGACAATTCCATATCTAAGGCTCAAATCCAAGACTCTAATTAAGGATGAATTGAAACTCGACTCTAATTCAAATCTATTCTAGGAAGTTCCACATTGGAGGGTCAATACTCTCTAATAAATATGACTACATACCTGAGGCTCGAACTTGAGACTAGTGATTAAGGATGAATGAATACTTACTACACCACTCCCAACAATGTTTAGGCATGTGTAAATAGGATTTGAACCATGATTTTTCATAGTGTTATCTTTTCTTGCAATTTGTCTGCATTGAAATTAGATCAACTACTAGAGTAATAGATTAGTTCTTTCTCTGTATAAACATCACATATTTAGCATAACAATTTTACAAAGCACAAGAACTAAACAAATGAAGGGTTGCAAGAACTGCATTCAAGAGAAAGGACTTCATTGACATCCGATGATCATGTTCCCCGATTTAGTCCACAGTTACAACGAGCCACTACAGCTCGTCTCATGCTTCATATCAAGTTTTATCGCGTAAAAGCTAGGCTCGTTCCTATACAAAAAAGTAGTCACAGAAATCACAAGCATAAGATTACTGTGATCCTCGACTTAGGAAAAGGAAGGGACTGCATAAAAGCCTAATGCCTTTACATAAGATGCATTGACAATTCTCAGTTCAAAGGCTGATCATGCTTTCAAGTGACAAAACAAGATTCCAAAGTAGAAAAGGATTTTCCGGTAGTCAATTCCATTGTTAGCGTGCAAAGATGATTTCATCATTCAAGTTTTTCATCAACCACGACGAATACTCATGTAGTTGAAGTCATGGTGCTGAACCCCCAACTGTTTTAGCCAAGAATCAGCCACGCTAAAAAGTGACATCAGCCTTTCTTGGTCCCTTCCGCTTCTATCAGAAATCCACACGTCACCCTGCATCTTGTAAGTGGCCAAACCGAAAGGTGGGAGAGAGATGCTCTCCCCTTCCTTTCTTTTCCTACTACCATTCTCCATGTCATCTTCAAGGTCCATATCTGGACAAGAAATGAAGAATATGGAGTAAAGAATATTCCGAATAGACACTAGTAGAGTAAAGAATAAAAGCTTGGAATTGAAAGGGAATATAAGCAATGGTGAATTCACTTGTTCAAAGGACAAAAGGAATAATACCTTGAAAAGAAGAAGAAAGGGTGTGGAAAGTGAGAAAGCACGTCGATAAGTCCTTAATGGTTTTCCCCATGGGAATGTGATATATCGGATACCTACATTTTTTCACCTCAATAAAGTTAGTGACCCGATCATTCCTTTATTCCCTTTTCCATATTTGATGGTTACAAAGAAAGAAGCAAGACAGAAACAATAAAAGAATAAAGCATCAATGACATGGTATCATGTAGGATATGCTACAGAGAAAACATGATCTCCTGATTCTTCTTGGCCACTAACGGAAGGTAAATATAAAATTTTACGTCACCTTATATAAGTACTTGGATGGAAACATAGTTTAATGCATCTAAATCACTTCAATTTGATAAAGTCGTACAGATTAACGACAGATTCCAAGATCATAAGTTGCAAACAGAGAGTAAAGGCTGCTATACCAAGCAACTGCCATCCAACTAGCCGGCGAAAGATCTACACTTCTCAATGACATTAGTCCAGGGTATCTTTCAGCAAAGCCATTAATCTGAAAGGTAGCATGAGCTGGTGTTAAGACTCACGTCAATCAAAAGAAAGAAACATATTCTTAAACATACAAACCACATATTTCACATGGAATTAATACTCTCATCATCATAAAATAGCATTACATTAATCTAACTTCATAAAGAAAGAACATATGCTTCTAATTATATATCAGATGATATGATATTATGCTACTGATGGTTTCAGGAAAAAACTGCATAAAAGGGCGTACATTAGTTGATTATACCAATTCAAACAAATATTCCATTTTATGCCTACTATTTATAGGCTGTAATTTAATGGCTCAAAGGAAGAAAATTAAGAGGCAGAAGAAACTGCAACATTCTACATTATGAACTACAACAAACTTATCTAATTCTACCACAAAATTTCCCAAAGTACATTATAAGAAGCGAGAAAAGTAACTAACACCTAACATGGTAACAATCCATAACTCAATATAGATTTCTTTATCGCCTAAAAAAAATGATATGATTTGGTAAAGATGATACCTTATCCATTAGAGGAACTCTTCCATATGGAGTACATCTCTCGAAATACTGAAAATATAGGTAGCCCAATCTATCATTCGTTCTGCTTAAGCTATCTTGTTCAACTACACCTTCCTCAGAGGAGCATCCGTCCCACCTCGATAGCTTTTCATTCTCACTCTCGTCACTTAACGAATCGCTGAAAGAATCCCTCATCTCGCAAACAGATTCGGCCTCCTCCCTAAAAGAAACAAACATTTTTACAAAATCATTGTAATTTGACATGTTATAACAGTGTCAGTTACCTGTTCATTCTTCTGCATAACCATTATTGACCTTAGTTGGTTCACCAAGTAATCAACAAACTAATGAAGGAGTCAACTTCAGGAAACACATGATCACCAAAAAAAAAGGCAACAATTCTAAAACCAGTGTAACTTCAACAGAAAGCAAGAAACCACCTTTACAAATTTTGACCAGCTCAACATAGTGCATAAACATTCAACCTTCCAACTTTTAGAAATATATTAAAAAAAGCAAGAACACCCCCCATCCCCCACCTCCCCCACCCCCACCCCCAATCCAAACCAAATTCTAGTGCTACATCAACAAACTTATGAAGGACTAAACTTCAAGAAACACACGATCACCAAAATAAACAACAATTCAAAAACCAATGTAAACTTCAACAGTAATCAAGAAACCACCTTTTCCAATTTTTGACCAGTTCAACATAGTTCATAAGCATTAACCGGCGGAGCTAGGATTTTCACCTAGGGGTTCACATCTACTATATTTATATAAAAAAATCAGATAAATCCCCTCGGCCCCACCTGACTCCGTCCCTGATCAAGCTTTCCAATTCTTAGAAAAACATTCAAAGAAGCAACAACCCCCTCACCCCCCACCCCCAAACAACAACCAAACTCTAGTGTTATGATCAAATTGAGATAAAACAAGAATGTAACCAAAAGGAATATACCTTAAAAAGTTTGCAGGTGAAGTGCTGGTAAAGATTTGAATTGCTGAAAGATAAGGAACATAATATTGAACCAAAGTTTCCCCTGTATCCAATCTAATAGGTATTCCAGCCCCATAAGCACTCCATTCATCAAAACAATTCCAAAGATCAGCCAACTTGAAATATTCCACCTTTTCCCTTTCCCATGGATGCCATAGCCTATTCAGGTTTCTAATCTCACTCTACACGAACAAAAACCAAAAAAATAATAATCATATAAACACAAAATTATACACACAATCAAGAAATAAAATTTATCAAATAAAAAACAAACCTTGGCTAGAAACTGAGATGGGACTAATGGGGTTGTACAATTAAGAAAACAATCAAGATTTGATTGCATTGAACCCTTTTCCTTTGTCATTAATTATACAAAAGAAAAACACAAAAAAGAGAGAAATTGAGAAAAAAATAAAAGAAAAAAAAACAGAATTTCTCTCTTTCTCTCTCACCAAAGAATGAAACAGAGACAAAAAAAAAAAAAAAACAGGGTAAGAGAAGAGGGGAGGTAAAAACGGGATTTTATGTATTATATATGGAAAAACAAAACATAAAGTTTTGATTTTTATGCTTCCGGTGACCGGAAACCGATGATTCCGGCGAGATTTTCTGACAACAGTCAAAACCCACAAGCTAAAATTAACAGTAATTTCAGCTAAAACTTTTCAAGATTACTCAAACCCAAGAAAAAACAGAGACTTTTCTTTGATTTTCGGAGAAATTAACACAACCCCACAAAGCAAAAATATTACCCACGAGTTCCGGCAAACAGATTTAAGAAGAAAATGAGAAAAAGTTTGGACTATAGGAAGACATTTGTGTGACGCGAAGAAAACAGCGGAAATTAAGGTGGTGAGATAAAATTTTATTAGACTCTTTCTAATATAAAGGGATGATGAGTACGACTCGTTATGACAAGAGAGTGTTGTTCGGATAATAACGACTTATGACTAATGAGTGTGATCAAGACTCGTTAAAAGGAAAGGAATCCATCATAAGTATTGATATACAATGATAAGTCTATTTTAAAATTTATAATTGAAGGTTTTAAATTTAACTTTTTTTTTATATAAAAATATTTATTTTTATTTGGAAGCATTATAATATTTAATATGAATTTAAATTATAAATATCGAACAGAAAATAAGAAATAACGATATACAGAAGAGAAGGGGTTTACATAAATATATTCTTTTTTGTATTGGTATTTAAAAGTTATTTGCAAATTATTTTTCTTATGTTTAATGATAAAATTTGAAATTAAAATATCCTTAAGGTTGGAGATGCCCTTAGTTGAGTGTCAAATATAGTAAAACAATATTGATAATTATGACGTGAAAATTATAATAAATCAATAAGATTTTACCCTATATTCAATCTATAGTTATTATGTTGGTCAAACTTACGAACTCTTTTCAATTGTTATGGTTTCAAGTTTAATAGCAGTATCACACAAATTATGACAAACTGACAAAATTTAATGTTATGTATAAAATATTTGAAAATTACTCATAAATCATATTGGATCAATATAAATTTTTCTATTGACTCTAGTTATATTATAGCTCGTTCATTTTCATAGGCTTGTAAAAATATGTTAGGCTTCTAGGGGTGGGCATAAATATCAAAAAATTAAAAAATTATATTGAGCCGAATTATTTTGGTTCTTCAGTGTTTCGGTTCGGTGTTAATTCTTTTATTTTGAAATTTTGATTCTTCGGTTCGGAGTTCGGTGTAAGGGTCCCAAAACTACGGTGCACTGAAGAACCGAAGCTTTATTAAATAAATTTAAAAACATTTAAATTATATTATTTAATAATACTTATATATTTTGACTCAAAATATTTACCTGGTCCATTTCAATTTTAAATTTTGGAGCCTAAACAAAACAGTAAAGGGCACACTTTATCATCTACACTTCAAAACAATGAAGGGCACACTTTATCATTTACACTTCAAAACAGTAAAGGGCACACAGCCTAAACAAAACTATTTTGATGTTATTACTTTTGATTGTTAGACTGTTAGTTGTTATTTTGAAGTTTGAAGTGTGAAGTGAACAACAATTGTTACTTTATCATATTCTCTCTTTATTTTTATTCACATCGAAAAATCGATTTAAAAACATTGAACTAAACCGAACCGAAGTAGAAAAAACCGAACCGAACTAATCTAGTTTGGTTTGAAATATGGTGCACACTTTTCTAAAATCGAATATCGAAGAACCAAACCAAAATTTGATTAAACCGAACCGAACGTCCACCTATAGGCTTCTATAACAAGGGCAACTATGTCTTTTGACTGATTAGACAATTTGATTTACTAGTATTTTTGGTCCCTTAAATTAGACACATTAAGTTACATTTTTAACTTCCTTACTTACGAATATTTATAAATTATTAACTATTTAATCATTCATGATATGTAAAATTGATACATTTACTTCATATTTAAAGGTAATATATTCAATTATGGTCAAAATATAACAATTTAAAATTTTAAATTACATATTGTTATTAATTGATGATCAAGTATATTAAATTATATGATTTGTGTGTGTAAATAAGACGAGAGTTTTGAAGATTTAATGTTAATTAGTGCATGTCTATTTCAATCATTGATGAATGTTTTGTTTTATACTTTTGTTTCTTTCTTTCTTTTATGGTTTTATTTCTTTTATTATTATTACTTTTGGAAACTTTTGAAATATAGCATAAAGTAGAAAATCTTTTTACCAAATATTTCGTATTCCCTCTATTTCCTTTTAAAGTATTTTTAAAGAATTTAACACATTCACTAAAAAAAACTTAATAATATAAATTTAATAAATTTTTTATCAAAGGTCCCTTTAATGTATATTATTATGCACAGAAAAATGAAAAAAAAAATGAAATACTTTTTAGAAATTTATTTAACATTTATTAAACAATGATAATTGTAGAATATTTTTAATATCTTCTTGATTTTAAAAAAAAATACTATTTAGCTAATAAATTAGAAAGTGCTAAAAAATCACTTGAAATGGGGAAGTAATTACATTATTTTTTATATAAAGACAGATCTAGAAGATCATTTACGAATTTATATAAATTCAACAACTATTAAATTACCTTTCATTTATCGAACACACCCATAAACTTATGTTTTGAGAACTTTATAAATGAAAACATTATCGTGCTTAATTATCCTTCACCTACCATAGTATAGAACACTCTTTTTTTGGTAACTATACATAAAGCACATTAATTTCACCTTCCCACGTTTTTAATCTTAATCTATTTATTTTTAAAATGGCAATTTAAAAATTCAGAAATATTTTACATTTAAAATTGGTTAACTTAGGCCAACACAAAAAACGAGACAAGAAATAAAATACTCTCTTTTTTATATTAGTAACAAATTCTTTTGAATAAAAAGTAATGTAATTTTGTTGACATGTTTTAAACGCCTTTGTATTTGTGTGAGATATTTAGGCCTATTTTGTCGGATTTAAAATCAGTTTGATTTGAAATTAAAAATTTTATTTGAATATAAAATTTCAATTTTTCATGTTGTATTTTTTATTGTAACTATGAGAAGTTTATGAGTTGTAAAAAAATTTCAAAATCTTATACAATTTTATCAATGAGCAAATTATAATTCATAAATAAGATATTGAAAAATCTTAAAATATTACATTGATAAATTAAATAACATATTTCTTTGTTTCTTTCATAAATAAATGTGTGTTATTACAAACTTTTAGATACTTATAATTTCATAAACATTTAGTATTCAACAATAAGTTTTAAATTGCATTTTCTCTTGTAAACATGAAAACCTCACCATTTATGTAAACTATCGAAATTTTCCTAATTTATATACAATTTTACCAAAGGAATANAAAATATTGCATTGATAAATTAAATAACATATTTCTTTGTTTCTTTCATAAATACATGTGTTATTACAAACTTTTAGATACTTACAATTTCATAAACATTTAGTATTCAACAATAAGTTTTAAATTGCATTTTCTCTTGTAAACATGAAAACCTCACCATTTATGTAAACTATCGAAATTTCCTAATTTATATATAATTTTACCAAATGAACAAATCATAGTTCATAAAATAAGATATTGAAATATTCAGAGGCAATGCATTAATAAATTACATATCTCCGTATACTTTTTTATAAATATTAATGATTACAAATTTTCAAATACACATAATTTTATAAAAATTTACTAATTAACAATATATAGTAGTAACTATTATACTTTAAGATAACCATTTCATATGGTACAAAACAAAATAATACTATCAATTATACACAGAATTGTTTGTGATGGAACATAATTGGGAAAAGCTTTTCTCTCGATTCTCTAATAATATTGGAATCCTTTCCTTTTATTGATTCTTCGAATCTTGCCAAAAACCAAAGCAAATTGATTGAATAATTGGAGTAAACAATCCTTCAATTTCTTTTCTTTTCTCTTTTTTTTTTTGGGGGGTGGGTTCTGATGATCAATGTCCAACCCATATTATATGGATCCGGCTCCCCTCCATTATCTCTGATTCCCTTCCCTCCATTTCGTCAAGTGCACGTCTAGATTAAAGATATGTGTCATATTTAAAGATTAAAGGTCAAGATTATATTATATTAGCAAATATCATAACCATAGTTAAGTCAACTAATTTTAGAAACATACTCTCCAAATTTGGTAAGGATTACAATATATTCTATACAAAATTTGATATTTATTAATATCATTAATTTCATATTATATTTTTGTATTTAAATATTAAATTGTAAATTTTTAGTTTTAAACCAATTATTTTTAAATGATAAAAGATTGCTATTGTGCGTTCTTTTGATTACTTTTTAATTACTTCTGATCAATTCCAATGTTCTTTTAGAGTTCTGACTAATTTAAACTTATACTAACTCAAGGCTCATTAAGAAGGAAATTGCTCTCCTAGAAAAAAAATTGAATCCTAACATTTCTTGTTAAGGACAGAAGAATGAGATAACTTATAGCCTTTTGAAAACTTTTTTACTAATGAACAATAACTAGAAAAATTTCTGGTAACAATCAAAACAAAGAATTTTATTTTAATTGTTAACTACATCGGGAACAAAATACTCTCATATTAAGAAGTTAAAAGTTAAAGAAATGAGGATATTGCAATAAATGTATGAGCATATTAGGAGAAAAGAAATTAGTAATGAGGATATTTGAGACAAACTGTGAGTGGTTTTGATGGAGGACAAGAGATTGAACGCAATGATTGAGATGATTTGGACATATGAGGAGAAGATGTACAGATGCCCCAGTGCAACGAGTGAGATGCTAATCAAGATGGTTTCAAGAGAGACAGAGGTAGACTAAAGAAACATAGAGGGGAAGATGATTAGAAATAACATGACACGGTTTCAGCTTGCTGAGGATATGACTTTAGATAGAAGGTTGTAGAGAGTACGAATTAAGTTAGAAGGGTAATAGGTAGTAGTTGTAGGATTGCTCCGGTAGTTGTTCGTCTTTTAATATCTGTTACTACTTTTGTTTTGTACTTTAACTATCATTTTGTAGTTGTTGCCTTTTTACTGTGTATTATTTATTGCTACTATCTAATTTTTCTTGTATTTCTGTTACTTTTTTTTAGATTGCCTTGGATTAATTTTCTTTAAGTCGATGATCTATTGAAAACACTCTCTTTATCTTTGAGGTAGGTGTAAGGTCTGTCTATCTATTTATATTTATTTTTTAAAAATAATTATTGTTATATTTTTTTTTTCATTTGATAGACTCGGTTTAAGAAAACCAATAACATATAATGCATGATATTTGTTTTAAATATATTTAATATTTAAACTTTAATAATTTGAAATAAGTAAAATTTTAAAATTGGCCGAACATACTATAAGTTTCTCTATATATGGTATATAATATCTTCAGTATCAAGTGTATATTTTATAATTCTCTGTAAAATTATGTCGTTCAAAAAACTTTACATGTATTATTAATTTAATTTAAATTTATGAGATAGGATCTAGTATGTCCTATTATCAAATTATTTTTAGACTAGTACAAAACTAATAAATCCAAAATTCCTAATCTAACATTCATTTAAGTTGTCAACATCATACGTACTTTAAGATAAACTTCGTCCCACAGTAATAAAAGAGATATTTAGTGGGAAAAAATTTCTTCTTAATGACAATATTTAGTATTTTAATTATCTTTAGCAGTAATTGAGGTAACGTCATTACATTGAGAATTGCTAAAGCTTTTAATGATGTTTATATAGAATGTTGGTCAATGGCGAAGCCAGCAATTTCACGAAGGGTGTCCAGAAATTGCACAACAAAAGATCTTTTTATAAAAAAGGAAAAAATTGTTGCTGGTGAGATTCGAACATGCGACCACTAACTCGTTTAAGGTGTTTTAAACCCATTAAAAAGGTGCAAAAACAATAGGCTACAACAACCTATTACATGAAGGGTGTCCAAAATATGTTATTTAATCACTCTGTGTATCATTTTACTTGTATATACGGTATCATTTTACTGGCTTGCATGTTCTTACGCCCCTAATGTTGGTTATAACTATTATATTATATTATATTATTACCGCTAAATAATTACTGTAATATCTTTTATTTTTTAAACTTTTATCTGCTTTTATAATGATTGGTTTTTGTCACAACCCAGACCACCGTGATTGGCACCCATACTAACCATCTGGTGGGAGAACCATTCATACTAATTAGCTAACCAACTTAATCAAATACTAAAGCATTTAAGGTACGAAAGCAAGTTTAAATGCTAAGAAAAAGATAGGGAGTTCCCATAAACTGCAACAAAAGTCTAACAACCAAAACTAACATTGCGGAAGTAATACCTAGAACCTAAAAGTCAATGTACCAAAACATCTAAGGTTCAACCATAAGTCTAAACAAGAAGGGGTACAACCCCATACTAAGCATAAGAAATCTAGAGAACTAGTCTAAGTATGGAATGTAACATAAATAGAAAGAGAACTCATGGCAGCCTGGAAGAACTGGCTCACCCTTGAATTCGAACGATCATTGATCTTCTAAACGAGGTATGTCAATAGCCACTTGAAGATGCCCTGTACTCAACAAAGAAAGAGCAAGTGCAATATCAGTACACAACCATAGTGTACTAGTAGGATCACGCGGTGTGAAACACATGCAAGTAACCACAACATTATAAAACAGACATATACCAAACATATACAATATCAACATCACTTACGAACAACAGAGCATTTCACAATTTTCAAGATATACAATTTGGTTATCATTTTAGAGCAACAAACAGTCTTTCAACCTCAATCACCATTAGATATGAACGTAATCAACACAAGTAGATACACAACACAATTCAATGGTCCTCTCATGGAACCCATACCCAAACTGCTAATGTACCTGTTCGTGGTACTCGATCCAATGTTTATGCCAGAACGTGGCAACTGATCCCATACTTATGCCAGAACGTGGCAACCAATCCCATATTTATGTCGAAACGTGGCAACCGATCCAAGTTAGTGTGTCGGAACATAACACCCGATCCATTCAAAAAATCACAATCACAATCACAATGCATATTCTCACAATCATACAACAAGAGGTGATTCATGACATACAATTATTCAAGTATCCTCATTTACGATTAGGGTGATCAATAATGCAACATTCGCATACATACAATGATTATAATGAGCAATTACAAATATATATCACTCCAACATGAAATCACAACCATCACCTACCTTGAATCCAAGTTTGAATCCCCTAAGTCACTTGAATCTTCCCTTTTCAGATTCTTTCCGCTTGTTCTAGGTCTACAAATAATTAATATACACAAGGATCAACAATCAAATGTCTAATTATCCGGATTATAACAAACTCAATAACCCTAGACCAAACCCAAGATCCTAATACCTAGATTAGGGTTTTTTCCACTATAATTTCCAGATCAAAACCCTCCCCATCGATAATCACCTACAAATTTACATTCTACAGATCGAAAAAATGGATTTAGAGAGTTAAAACCTTACCTTTAGCCTCATGGAAAACTGTCAAGAAAGCACTTGGGGTTGTCTCCTAGCTCTCAAAGTCGAAACTTGCAGAATAAAATGATTTTGGGATTTATTTTCGACTTAAATCACGACTGTCCCGGTATGACGGCCCCCATCCCGCAACAACGGTCCCGCCTTAGCGGGAATAATCCCGCTACAACGGCTTGCACGAAAACAAAATGTCAAATTAAGAGCTCCAAACCCCCATTTCACAACACATCTTTATCCTACGACACTTAGAAAATACCCGTTCACGCTAAAATCAATTTTGGGAGTTCTACTCGTCCGAATTCAATTCCGTAAAGTCGTACGGGTTCTTCAAGTCTTAGTTATCCACTCACACAATCAATTTCATTATTACACTTCTCATTCATTATCAAATTTCCCTAGACTTGCCTGACTCCGATTTCGTCCAAATCTGGACTAGGTTAGGAAATTTCAAGTCACTACTCAAAAGTTTTTCTGGTCTAATTCTTTCCCCATTGGCTTTTCCCTAACAATGGAATCAGGTCGTTACAATAGATATCAATTTACCCATCACTCGTCCCCGAGTGATCAACTAGGAAATACTGGCTAAAGTAAGAGTAGAGTAGTATCTGAATAGTTGAATCACTGGGGATACTTGTCCCGCATACTTTTTCTATCGACTCTGTCTGCTAAAAGCTTAGCTTGGATACTTCTCACCTTGTCCTGAACATCCTTCACCAAATCAACTCCCAAAGGTTTTACATCTTTAGCCCCAAACCACCCTATGGGTGATCTATACATCCTCTTATACACTGTCTCAATGAAGTCATCACCATACTCGAGTGATAATTATTGTTGTATGTAAACTTAACTACTACAAAAGCTATCCTCAATAACCACCAAAGTTGATCGTACTCACGTCTATCACATGTTATCAAGGACCTTGACATAATCATCAGGACTAATCTTTTCTCACATAAGCATGATAAAATTCTAAATCAATACTCGCTACAATTAGAGGTGGACCTGAACCAATCCAACACACACTCGTAATACTCAACCAATAATAGTTTTTATCAACATCTCCTTCTCACAACATAAATTTCCATGAGCTTAAGTTACAAAATTTGATATTTAGACATCAGATACTCGTCGAGGGATATGTTCAATTATACAACTCTCTAACCATACTATCGAATGCTAGATTTAGCAATTATGACTGTAGATTACCCTTAAGAACAATATAATTGGACCTAATAATCCCTACATTCATCCACACATAATCAATACATGACCTCGATGACTAGACGAATATTAAGATTGTCGGACAATCATGATCACATAATGTAGCTTTTCTATGAATTCTCATAAGAAAGTGGTACATGTCGAACCACTAAAATACTTTAACAACTCCAAGACAACACCAATTATGTCATTCGAAATAACCAAATCTTTCCACTCAACCAAGAGAACATCGCAGGATTTAGTACCTCTGATCCACCACTAGGGATCTACCCACAAAAATGAAAACACACTAGAGCATAGCTAGTGAATCATACTCACAATACTAACAACCATCATAAACACTCCGACTATTTACCTTATTATAAACCAACACTTTTAAAAAATGAAATATTTCTTAGGTACTTAACAATCAATAGTAGTAAACTTACAACTCAACCCATGTGTAAGTCCTTTCAAATACTCAATACCGGATACAATTGATCATTTCTCACCTTGCCAATTCATACCTTGACAAAATACATCACCAAAAATGTAGACTTACAATGAAAAATCTGAATTGTAATTTCCACCGTATAACACAATCCCTTTCTCTATCAACATTAGCTTGTACCTTGAATATTTTTATGAATTCATGGATCTCCATTTATCATTGATCGCATCTCTATCAATCTTACAATATATTTCACTAAAATTTCAATCATACTCATTACTAAACTCAAATACAAGAACCAAACACTTATCATCACACTCGAGCTAATGTCTATTCACTTATTTCTCAAATCATTTTCAATAGTTGCCAACTAATTTTGTGATATAGTTGCATTCTATCACAAACTCTTATTACCCTTATGTTTAGTCAGCCTTGACTATCATCACCAAATCAAACTTTTCATCAACACGACACCTCAAACTCAGGTATACCCATCAAATTCAAAGGACTAACCCAATTTTTATGCGCACTTTCTTACTAAAATACTTCAATTGCCTTCACCCAAGTATACTCAATGTGACTTTCTTTATTCATAAGCTTGTTATTTCGGTATTAATCCACCCTTTTTATGGCTTAAGATAAAATCAACAGGCCTCATACTACCATCATTCTTCTTAACAAATAAGACAGGAACACCCCACAGGGAAGCACTAGGAGGGATGAAGCCTTAATCAAGAAGCTCCTGGATTTGAGCTTTAAGCTCTCTCAATTCTGACACCACAGGAATAGACGCAATAGAGGGGAATTCGACCTCAACATCCTGAATATGAGCCAATCACACCAAACAATCCCGCCCCACCAGTTTCCTACCCCGCACGACAGATATGACCTTAGCTGACTTAGGCTTGTACCCCTTTCCCACTCTAGCCTTTCCCTACCCAAGATCTCTAGAGTTACCAACTTAGCATTACCATTAAGCACATTATAATAGGGGAACAACCAACTCATGCCTAAGATTATACCAAGTCAGTCATATCCAGCATAACCAAATCAACCCAAATCTGAAAATTCATAAACAGAACAGGACAACACGATATACATGGGTGACTATGACTGACTCTTCAACTGGGGTAGAAACATGGATAGGGGCATCAGATATATCACAAATCATGTCAAATTCAGAGACAAATCGCACAAACACATAAGAATAAGTAGTACCTGGATTTAAATAAATTGTAGCCATCCGGTCACATATAAGAATAGTACATGTGAGCACTGCATCTGACGCCTCAACCTCGGTTTTGCCCGAAAAGGTATAAAACTGAGTCATGTCATCTCAACAGGTAACCTCCTTGCCTGGCTGCACTGCTCTTCATATGCCCAGGTTTTTCACAATTGTAACACACTTAATAACTTAACCAAGTAAACCTCGCTATTATTGGAGCAATGGTATCCTGACTCTTCTTGATATACAAACAATTCATAAAATCGTAGTATAACTTCGAACCTCAAATAACATGACTTAATTTCATCATTCTCTAAACAACCCATACATGTTATGACAACAATACTTAATGCATTTTCCAAAGTAATGGTGTTCATTATCTATTCGTCCCTTACCAAAATTTCTTGAATGGTGTCACCTATAAACTTGAATCTACAAATCTGACCTTAATCCCTTCACAATAGACGATAGTAGCTAGCGAGCCCTACGAAACTCTCAATTTCAGTCACAGAACTAAGTTGGACCCAATTCCTGACTGCTTCAATCCTTTGGGGATCTACCATTACCCCTTTCTTGAACTACATGCCCCAAAAAGGCAACCGGAGTCAACTAAAATTCACACTTAGAAAATTTCGCACACCCCTTATGTTTTTATAATCACATAGATGCCAAATTTTCTGCTGTTTTTGACAACATTTGTTTTATTACAAAGTTTTATAGTTTATCCTCGATTGCTGAAAACTGATTGGATTGCAAGGGTTAGTTTGGATTCGATTTGAATTCTATAAGGAGACCTGGGAAAAACAGAGGATTCATGCTTGAGGTTCTGTCTCGCTCTGGTGGAAAAATCCCGGCCCAGCGGCTCAGACGGAAACAGTGCCCAAACAATAAGTTTTTCTAGGGTTTTCTCTTTTCTAAATCTCCCAACGGGTTCCAGCTTTACTGAGAAATGTAAGATAATCCTCTGAACTAGGATAATCATTGTCTACCCTGAGTCAATCCAACTATACACAATCCAACCCATTCTCATTAATTCAACACCATAACTCACACATCCCCATGATACACCCAGACACTCACGCGGTTATTACTCAAGCGCAAGACACGTCCAGATCTTTCTTACAAATCACCTCGTACATTATCTAGACCCTTGCATCGAACTTAGTTGTGACTTTCTTTTCACAACAAGTTTCACGATACTCAACAGTCACAACTTGCATAGTTTGAATCAATTCTGCTATCGTATTGCACATATCAAGAATCAGACCCACACTTATTGTGTGCATGATCACGTCATTACGTCTAAGCAAATACAACTTCCACATTCATAGTTAACTCAGGCAACAAGGAATACACATTCACAGTTTTCAAGTTACAACTTACAAACAAGCCCGATTTCTAAATTAGTTTGTTCCATAGATGACCATTATCGGTCTCCAAGTACAAAAGCAAAATGTAAGTTGATGCACCATCCAACCGGTCAAAAGATCATTTATCCGAGGTAGTGGATACTTTTTTTGAATTGTGACCCTATTAAACTATCGGTAGTCTATACACATCCTCTTGCTAGTAATTGTGTTACCACTTTTGTTGCTTTAGTTCGGACCATAGAGTGAAGGAGGAATGATACAAATTTATATCACCTAGATACCAATTGGATTCAAGTGATA
Source organism: Solanum stenotomum (assembly GCF_019186545.1). Taxonomy (NCBI): domain Eukaryota; kingdom Viridiplantae; phylum Streptophyta; class Magnoliopsida; order Solanales; family Solanaceae; genus Solanum; species Solanum stenotomum. Next base: position 5,004,078 of record NC_064286.1, read on the forward strand.
ACACGAAGGAGTAGAAAGAAGTGAGTTTTTCCTAAAGTCCTATAGCCTCTCGAAGAAAAGTACGGACGTCTTCGTACCGTTTCGCAAGACTCTACTAGACTCATTTTGGTACAATGAGATCAACGAACCTAGGGCTCTGATATCAACTTTATCTCGATCCAGACCATCGTGATTGACACCCACACTAACTCTCCGGTGGGAGAACCATTCATACTAATTAGCTAACCAACTTAATCAAATACTTAAGCATTTAAGGTACGAAAGCAAATTTGAATGCTAAGGAAAAGATAGAGAGTTCCCATAAACTCCAACAAAAGTCTAACAACCAAAACTAACATTGCGCAACTAATACCTAAAACTTGAAAATCAATATATCAAAACATCTAAGGTTCAACCATAAGTCTACACAAGAAGGGGTACAACCCCATATTAAGCATAAAAAATCTAGAGAACTAGTCTAAGTCCGGAACGTGCACATAAACAAAAAGACAACTCATTGCAGCCCAGAAGAAATGGCTCACCCACGAATTCGAATGATCACTGATCTTCTAAACGAGGTATGTCAATAGCCGCTTGAAGATGCCCTGTACTCAATAAAGAAAGAACAAGTGCAGTATTAGTACACAGCCACAGTGTACTGGTAGGATCACGCGACTATCTCAATAAGTGAAACACATGCAAGTAACCACAACATTATAAAACAAACATATACCGAACATATACAATATCAACATCACTTAGGAATAACGGAGCATTTCACAATTTTCAAAATATACAATTTGGTTATCATTTAGAGCAACAAACAGTCTTTCAATCTCAATCACCATTAGATATGAACGTAATCAACACAAATAGATACACAACACAATTCAATGGTCTTCTCACGGAACTCAATTTAATGGTCCTCTCATGGAACCCAAACCCAAACTGTTAGTGTATCGGTTCATGCTACCCGATCCAATGTTTATGTCGGAACGTGGCAATCGATCCCATATTTATGCCAAAACGTGGAAATTGATCCCATATTTATGTCGGAACATCGCAAACGATCCAAGTTAGTGTATCGAAACGTAACACCCGATCCATTCAACAAACCACAATCACAATCATAATGTATATTCTCACAATCATACAACAAGAGGTGATTCATGATATACAATTATTCAATTATCCTCATTTACGATTAGGGTGATCAATAATGCAACATTTGCATATATACATGCATTATAATGAGCAATTACAAACATATATCACTCCAACATGAAATCACAACCATCACCTACCTCGAATCCAAGCTTGAATCCCCTAAGGCACTTGAATCTTCATTTTCGGATTCTTTCCGCTTGTTCTAAGTCTACAAACAATTAATATACACAAGGATAAATAATCAAAGGTCTAATTATCCGGATTATAACAAATCCAATAATCCTAGACTAAACCCAAGATTCTAATACCCAGATTAGGGATTTTTCCACCATAATTTCCAGATTAAAACCCTCCCCCATCGATAATCACCCACAAATTTACATTTTACAGATCGAAAAAATGAATTCGGGGAGTTAAAACCTTACCTTTAGCCTCAAGAATGGTGGAAAACTATCAAGAAAGCACCTGGGGTCGTCTCCTAGCTCTCAAAGTCGAAACTTGGAGAATAAAATAATTTTGGGGTTTATTTCTGTCTTAAATTACGACTGTCCCGCCACAGCGGCTTGCGCAAAAACAGAATGTTGAATTAAGAGCTCCAAACCCTCATTTCACAACACACTTTCATCCCACGACACTCAGAAAACACCCATTCACGCTAATATCAATTTCGGGAGTTCTACTCGCCCGAATTCAATTTCGTAAAATCGTACGGGTTCCTTAACGTCTTAGTTATCCACTCACGCAATCAATTTCATTATTACACTTCTTATTCATAACCAGATTTCCCTAGACTCACCTGACTTCGATTTCGTGCAAATCTAGACTAGGCTAGGAAATTTCAAGTTACTACTCAAAAAATTTTCTGATCCAATTCTTTCTCCATTGACTTTTCCCTAACGACGAAATCAGGTCACTACAGTTTTAGACATCTAACCTAATTTTAATATCTTTAATATTAGATTTTCTTCACAACATTTTAGTTTTAGCATAAATACTATAGAGAAAATATTTTATAATTTTGTACAATCATATATACTAATAAAACCTATTTTTATAAATTATGTTCCTGATAGATAAGGAAACTAAAAAGACTTATCCCCCACAGATATATAAGACTAGAAGCCTATGGTGCGTGAATCATGCACGAAAGATGTTAGTGGAGCATAAGAATTGTGATGAATTTGACTTTAATATCATAATAGATATAAACATATATAATAACACTTGAATCTAGCTCACCTAAAGTTAACAAGTAAAATGAGGATTATCTAAGTCCGCATTGTTTGCAACATATTTAAAGTGACATAAAATAAATTACAATCACAAAAAAATAACGAAACATAATTTTATTCATCAAGATTGCGGGTACAATTCTGTTGATCCTTTGATTCTACTCTCCAAAGATTTATCCATGATTCGAGGGATGTTAGTGACGTATTTCTCGAACTAGGATGATTTAGATTTGACCTCTATATATATGAATATTTCAAGACTTTTGTGGATATTTCGAGATGCCTTTTAAGAGAATTTAATATCCTTTATATAGGCATAAACTAGGGCTTAGGGTTGGGTGTTGACACCCAATTTTGGCTCTCCACATTTATTTAACTAAAGTTTTAATATTATTATTATTATTATTATTAATAATAATAATAATAATAAAATATATATATACGCTATGAATTTTTGTAGGAATAAAAAAAAGATTTTTAATTATTTATTTTATTTGATAAATTTATTTCATAAATACTATTTTTTATATAAAAAATTATATATTATATTACTACTTACTTTCTCATTTTTCAAATTTCACGTCAAATAAATATTGTTTTTTTAAGGGTTAACTCGATTTTTCTAATTAAATATAATTTCTATTATAGCAATAAATATTTTTCGACATTTTTTTTCAAAACTAGGAAGACTTAATTAATTAATGAGTTGCTAATTTATATATATACTTTTTTAATCACTAATTTTATCAAATAAGCTAGTCTTGCAAAATTATTGTTTTTTAATTTAATAGATTATGGCTATTTAATAAAAAGAGGTTATAATTTAAATGGACCTAATTTGAGCAATCCAAGTCTTTTAATTCGGCCAATCCATGCATGCCACATAAGAAGTACATGGATTGTGCTTCTTCAAATTCAATCTCAACCGTCAGATTTAATCTAAGGGTCCAATTTAATTCAACATTTATATATATATATATATATATATATATATATATAACTCTTGATTAATTTTGACCGTTCGATCAAACGATCAGACGGCCCAAAATAACCAAGACCTTTTAGCCTTCCCAAAATAGACTCCACCGCCCCTACGCTTTCTTCTTTCCCAGATTTGCCGCCTATACTCTATATTTTGCCCAGAGATCACGTTCACCCTCCCATGCCAAATATCACCTCAACGATCTTTCTTTTTCCAAAATTCGGATGCCCCAGGCTCCTCTCCATGGCCGCCACACGTGCTCCCCTATCCCCTTCGTCAGAGAACGTCTCTGGGCCACCGGAAAAATGCCTCCATCAGTCACTCATCTCTCTCAAATCAACTTGAAAAGGTCAATTGTTTCTACCCGTACATGATTTCTTTGTTGTTTCCTCTGAGAGTTGCGTTTTGAATTCTTGGAGCCCAAATTAACTAGAAAAGGGAATTATTTGGTTCTCATAAAAGGGATCCGAAATCATCCAAAAACAATTCAAAAATCAATCGAGTTAAAACATACTTCAATTTTTTTTTAGAGTTTAAAACTTTTTCATCTTTTGGTCCTTCTCTTTCGACCTTAAATTGGAGTCTGGAGAAGAGTGATCGGAATCCTTGACGTTGGAGCCCTTGTTTGCTGCCCTCCGAAAAGTACTGTACCTAGCCCTTATTTTGTTCAGATTCAAGTTAGTTCTTTTTTTTTTGGTTGATTTTCGATAATTAAAAATGGGTTGTTAATCTGTTTGTCTCCTCCTTTTATGTATAATAAAGTTCTTGTTTCTTTTGTTTATATATATATATATCACCTTTGTTGTTGCTTTGATTTGGATATGATAGGTATAGATGGATGGATGAAATGTTAATATCGTTTAAGTTTTCTCGACCACAATATAGCCTAATCTAAATTCGAAAAGTGCTGGTTTAATTTTGATTATGAGAAGTGTTTGTTTGCTGTTGTAGTTTTAATATTTTTACTTTCTTAGTCGACTCTCCTGTCTATTCTAAATTCGTGGTCATTTGAAACTCATTATTGGCCTAAGATATTAGGCCAACAACAATTAGGATCATCGCAAAGCTTGGAGTCTCGCAAATTAGGAGTCCAATAATGTCTTCTTAGTCTTTCTTTCATTGTCCTACTTATGTTGTTTTGTTATGTTGGCTAACATTTACTTACAAGTTTTTGATATATTGCTTGTCTTTTATTTTGAAGATTACTTATGTGAGCTAATATTATTTGTTTATGGATTTAGTTAAAACACTTTTAGAACAAATGATACAAAAAATATTTTCTTAAAAAATGGGTTAGCATTTTTACTTATAACATTCTTTCAGGTCTTTTAAGTTGAAAAGAGAGGGCTTATAGTTTAAAAATTTCCAAATGAAGTTTCAAAGGGGATAAACTAATATTTGTTTATGCATAATTCATCGCTTAGACCTTCAAATGAATTTCAAACTAGTTTAAAAGCTAAAACAATTACCCTTAAGAAATATATTCAAGGCTAAGATATTTACCCATGAAAATACATATTTTTAAAAAACAAGTAGAGAAGTAGGCCCTTATATTTTATTAACCAAAAAAAAAAATGTAAATTATAAGTTAAGTTGCATTAGTTAGGCCTATTTCATATTCTTTTACTTCTTCCATATCCCCTCAGACATTTGATAATTATTTAACTTAGACGATACTTTCCAATTAGGTTATTCGTTAACATTTTTTTTTATTTTTAAAAGCATAACTTTTTCAAAGAAGTTTAAGTTTGAGTAATAATTCAAATATTATATACCTATTTTATAAACTAAGTGTTTAAAGTTTAAGTTTAAAAATACATATTTTGAGAGTTTAAAAGTGCATTAGTTTGGGTCCAAAAAGTCCTTTTAAAATATTACTTTCAAAAGGAAAAGAAACATTATTTTAGAAAGGGCCAAAACAAATGTTATAAGTTTTGTTAGAATTATTACTTTTGTCTTAAAGATACATACGACTTAACTCATTTTTTATAAAGTAGGACCAAAGTATTTCAAGTTCAAATTCGCAAAAAAAAAAAAAGAATATTTTTCTTACTTATACATACTTATCACTACTCATTTCCATTTCTTTTTAGCACAATTGCTCCTCATGCTATTATAAATTCCCAACTTGTTTTCTTGGTTTTTTAAAAAAAAGGGCTCGTGAAAAAAAAAATAGCTTATACAAATTTATTCATTTTGTTATCTTTATTAACCTAAGTTTGACATTTATTAGTTTTACTAATTTCTTAAAGGATCCTTAACCTTTTCCTTTAGGATAATCAAAATCTCTCGCCTAGAATTACATAATTTAAATAGACCAATAAGAGTTACTTTAGCATTATTTAATTCAATATTTAGATGCACTAATTCATTATCTTTGAAATGGTTAGGCGAATTTTTTACCTCCTTTTAAAACTAAAGGTAGAAGAATAAAGATTTGGGGATGGGACACCAATAATTAGGCCTATTTTATATTCTCTATATCACCCCTATATATATAGGTTTGGGGATGGGACGCTAATAATAGGTCTATTTTATATTCTCTACACCCCTTTATGAATATATATATATATATATATATATATATATATATATATATGTTATAATTACTTTTTAAAATCAAACTTTGCTAAAAATATTTTAATTTTTTAACATGATAATTCAAAATTTTAGATATGACAACAGGTTCAAATACAAGGTACATACATATATATGTCATACACATAAAGGTATATATTCTATATTTTTCTCTATATAATCTACTATTTTTTTTATCTACTATCCCGATTGTTATTTATTTATTTTTTATAATTTATTCCTACACAACTTTACACATATTATTTTACTAAATCTAATCTATTGTTAACTTATCCTTACATGTAAATAAAAATAATAAACATTCACGTGTTTTAAACTTTTACATATATATACTACACTTTATAATAAACATATTTAATATCACAAACCTTTATATAATATTTTAACATCTAGTATCATTTATTTATTTATTTATTTTTAGAAAACTCCATTCTATATATATTCATTCAAATTACACATCACATATTACTACGTATATATAACCAACTACTATCTTATTTCACATCTTAATAAGACGACAGATTTTGCAAATTCAACATCTATGTATTTTTAGGATAAGTTTATTATGATACAACTATATTTTTTTTTTACATATGAATTTATCATACATTTATTTATTTATCTTTTACCGTATGATAAATATACTACTATTAATTTATAGACATATATACGTCGTACCTTGTATTTTTTACTCTTTTCTTAAAATGATAAAATTTACTTACCATTGATTTTTAAAGAAAAAATAAATAAACAAGTTTTCTTAATCATATTTTTCCTAAATTGAATTTAAGAACCATCTTCGGATAGGCTTTGAGGGATGCTTAACCCCTTCCCCTCGAGTAACCAAAATTCTTACTCAGATTCTCATTGGTTTCACAAATCTAAACAGAGTTTACATTTACATATTTAAAAAATAATTTTCCTAAATTTTTTTTTAAAATTTAGATGCCGACTCTAAAACTAAAAACAATTTTTTTCCAAAATTAGAGTGACAGCCATATCATGTTGTGAATTGTTTCGAAATAGGATGCTACAGTTTGGCGACTCCGCTGGGGACTTACTTAAGTTTTAATCTTAGAAAACTTAATTTAGGAATAATACTTGTGATTACTTATTTATTTTTTCTTGTTTGTTTTATCGAATTGATATATTGTTTTGACTGAAATGTCGCAAGTGAAATCTAAGTTTGTGTTTCTTATTTATTTTAAAACACTATTTGTTACTATTTTCCCTACACTGTCAATTGCATATTCTATCGAGTCTTTGGCTGTACACGCACACACTGTACACGAAGGGGTGTTCCTGCACTCTTTCGAAACTCTCTTTGGATTTCTTAGTTTCAGAGTTGGTGCAATTAAGATAGTGCGCCTTCTCGCAATTACTAAGTCTCACTCTCAATCGTCTAGGAAAAAATCTTACTCTTAAAATAGGTCATCTTGCATATCCTTAGGCAAGAATATATGGTATTGTCATTGCGTTTAGGAAACCACCCAAATGTCAATGAGTTTCTTCTTTAAAACTCGACGACATACATTTTGTGTGAAATTGATATAAATTATCCAAACTTAAACACTTAACGAATTTGGAGCAAATAAACTCATCATATCCTTTTATCTTTCTTTCAGATGTCAATCAATCAAAACCTTCCTAATATCAGGATGATGATTGAGGTCCCCCGAACTTTGAAAGAGTGGTAGGGAAACATTCGAGTGGCATGCGAAAATGATATTATGCCACACTTGGGGTCATTAACTGATCTACTGAATGTGGAGGCAAATAAGTCACTCATTACTCTAATGATTGAATTTTGGCAATCAGCAACAGTGACTTTCCAGTTCACAGATTTTGAAATCACACTAACTTTGGAAGAAATAAGTCAAATTACTAATTTACCGTTGGTTGGTCGAGCACCATTGGTCCCGCTCACTACATCGGGAATCGACTTTCTCCAGTCTTTGGGTTTGAGGGTAGGCCCATGCTTGCGACGAGTTGATGAGGGATGGGTCAAGTTGGCTTATCTGTTTAAAAGGTTCGGTCGTCGAGATAGCTATGATAGGTTCCAGCAAAAAATTTTCATCTCTAGCGTTGGTTGGGAAATGCACAGGTCCATTGTTTTTGTGATAACCTTTTTGGGTATTATGATCTTCCCAAAGAAAAAGGTTTGTGTTGACATTAACCTACTGCCTATGATTATCTTCATGTTTAGAGGACCTGTTAGAGTGACCATCGTACCCATGATCTTGACAGAAATATTATGATCATTATCCATCTGCTCTAGAGGACATGACCATTTTACGGGAAATAACCTGTTGCTATAGATTTTGGTGTTGGAACTATCAAAGACACGCAGAAAATGGTGCTGAAGCAGACTTCCACAACAAAATCAGAAGCCATGCGGCGAGATTGAGCATGTGGGATGCCCCAAATAATGAAGATGGTTGGCACCTTTTCTTGACCCACTTCACAGGGAATTGTATTCAACGGCGACTACCATGGGTCCATGACCGAACTCTGTTGAGAACCAACCATGCCTACTTCATTGAGTTGATTGGGTTGGAAGGCTTCCAGCCTTACGCACCTCTAAGAGTCCTCCAACAGTTTAGAATTACCCAAGGTGTTCCTTTGTGGTCAAATATGACATTAGTAGAGGTAGATTATGAAGGAAGGATACCGATCGAGATGATCTCTGCTTTGATACAAGGATGGTATGACATTCTTGACTTAGACATGGAGGTTGAGTCCTGGTGCACTCCTGAATATTATACTTGGTTTATGATGGGAGGAATTCTAGCAAGGCCCAACTGTGATGAGATTTTGGGGTTCACAGATACCCAAAGATCAAATCAAATTGGCACGGTGCTATTGAACCTCATGTACATCACTATAACCATGTATCATCAGATGACCCCACGGTCTGTCGACCATCTCATACAGGTAGTTGATGATGAAATAATTGAAGAGATGGATGAAGACCTAGAAGAGGATCCTAGAGAGCTAACTGAGGAGATATAAGGGGATTCATAAGGATATTTATAGCATGACCCTAACTTGTATGACCCTAGAGATGGAGGAGTGATGTACATAGAGGACGAACCTGTTCCAACAGAAGAAGATGCTCACTCGAAATATGGTTCCATAGGGTTTGATGAAGGGGAAGACTCAAACAACTGGGAATGAAAGATCGACGAATCCCCAGAGATCTACCTAGAGCAATTTTATGACAGGGACGATGCTCCAACCTGGCCGTAGATTTGTCTTTCTTTTTTGAACTCTTTTCATAAGCTCCTCAAAGTGCCATGTGGCTTATCCCTCTTGTATGCCTTATAGCCCTTCGTACTTTCATTTCTTAGGTTTATGATTGCCTACCTCAAAGTAACATCCAAGACTACCTTAAACAATGAAGTTATGTTTGCTCCAAATCTAAAATATGTTTGAATGGATAATTTATTATCAAACTAATTGCAACGTAGGCCTACCTTATGTAAAAATAGGTTCTACATTAGGACGCGTTTTGAATGTCTCCAAATTGGCGTATATATGTGTTACACTTATATTTTTCTTACATCTTTCAATATTTTCCAAACTAACATAGTTTCTTTTTTTTTTCTTTGTTTTCTTTTCTTGTTTCATCATTTCCCCCCAAAAGTACGTTGATTTGTGTCGACTTGCAAACTGGCTGACTCACGATACAACCTTCGATCAAAAGGAAAGATGACTGATAAAGACGACTTCAATGCTGCTGCAAACATAATGATACCTATTGAGAACCCCGAAGGTTCTCGAAACTGATAGACATCCAAAATGAAGAGAAAATGGATCGCATGGAGCAAGAACTCGAGATCTTGAGGGAAGAATTACGCCAAGTGCGAGACTTGGGCCTTACTGTCGGCTACCATTTTTCCTACTTTCAAGACGTCTATCTACTTCGCAAAAGCTGACTTTCCTTCTGCTGACTTGCCAAATCAGCCAGAACAAACTCAACACGCTCCAATTCACGATCGAATTCCACCAACTTCTCCAACCGCAGTTAGGACCGTTTCCGACCTTTCCAATCGCGACCCTTCCATACCAACAATGCAGCAAATACTTGGGGCACATGTCGCCGCTCCCTATAAGCCACATGTTCCACCCGTATATGCCGCTCGAGCTCCTACTTTAACAATGCTAACAATGGTTAATCTCTCGTATGAGGTCGATCAATATGTAGAAATGGAGAAAGATACCAAGATAAAATAAGATGCATCGATAAATGCCCTGCTCCAGGGTCTAAGAAAGACATTGAAAAGCTTACAAGTTACTAGAGGAACATAGAGTTTGGATTATGACGACTTGTGCATCTATCCAAACAAGGACATACCGGTAGGGTTCAAACCATCGAAGTTTGACATGTTCGATGGAAAAGGTGACCCTCACGCACATTTAAGGGCATACTGTGACAAGTTAGTCGATGTAGGGAGAAATGAGAAGCTGAGGATGAAGTTGTTCATCTAGAGTCTGTTTGGATAAGCATTGACCTGATACCCGCCAAGACCCTCGCAAATGGCGTGACTGGCAGGAAATGACTGAGGATTTCATGACTTGTTTTAGATTCAATACTGAAATTACTGCTAACAGATTCTCGTTGGCCAATATACAGAAGAAGCCGTCTGAGAATTTCTAGAAATATGCACGATGTTGGAGAACTGAGGTCACAAGGGTGCAACCACCACTAGATGAGAGTGAGCTCTTGAAGTACTTTATTTGAGCTCAAGAAGGTGTCTACTTCGACAAGATGATGTGAATGATGGGCCAGAAGTTCACAGAATTGGTCAAGATGGGAGACTTTATAGAGAAGGGTGTTAAATTTGGGAAAATTCAGTCTATGATCGCATTGCAGGCTGCAAGTAGGTCTATACAATCGGGTTCCATTGGCGGCATCAAGAAGAAAAGGGAGGATGTTTCAGCTGTCACTTACCAACAATGAGGATCGTCCCACCAATACCCCACTAATCCCCAAATCGATGCGCATACTTCATACGTCCCATACCCAATATATAATACCCAACCACACTATAATCCACCCTGAGCACCAGTATACCAAAATCCTCTAAGACCATATGTCCCTGTCCAAGCACCAATCCACCAAAATAGACCAGCATATGCACCGAGACCACGTCCAAATCTTAAAGCTAGAAATGTTTGCACTTACACACCGATTGCCGAACCCTATGCCCGATTCTTTGAGGGGTTGAGGACAACGAGAGTGCTGCAACCAGTTGAAGGAAAACTTTCTAATCCAATCCCTCGTAATTTTGATGGGAACAAACGATGCGCTTACCTCTCAGGAATCTAAGGACACGACACAGAAGATTGTTATGGGTTAAAGAACCAGATCGAGTCTTTGATCAGAAAAGGAGTAATCAAATGCACTACAACACCTCCCAATGTAAACAACAACCCCGTGCCAAACCATGAGAATCGGAAAGTCAACATGGTTACTCTAGACGAAGAATATGAGGGCCCTCACTGTCCAGATGTAGATGAACCAAATGCCATGACATCTTCGGCGCAACCTGTTATCACTGTTCAACTAAGGAAACCTCTAACTGTCCAAACATATCTCCCAAGAGTTGTAGTAACCACTCTGATTGCTAAAAAGTCTGAATATGACACCAAAGCAGTCCCATGGGACTATCGAGCACGCGACAAGGGAAAAATGATCGACACTATCGTGGCTCAAGAGATGATTAGGTCGGGAAGGTGTTATACCCCAAAGGACCTAAATCAAAGAGTTCTTGGAAAAGAACAGAATCCCAGGAAGAATGTTACCGATGCTAAAGCCGCATACTTTTGGAAGAAGATGCAGCCTAAAGACTATTCAGTCGAAAAACAGCTAAAGAAGACGCCTGCCCACATATCTATTTTGTCTCTACTTATGAGTTCTGAAGCTTATAGGAATGCTTTGATGGAAGTGTTAGACAGAGTGAATATTCCAAAAGAGACCACCAGTGAAACCTTAGCTTCAACGATTGGAAGAATAGTGGAAGCTAACAAGATTTCTTTCCATGATGATGAGTTGCCTGCAGAAGGGGCTTGGCACAACAAAGTGCTTCACATCACAGTCAAGTGTTGTGATAATGTGGTGACTCGAGTTCTAATTGATGGTGGTTCTGGATGCAACATCTGTCCTTTTACCACTGTGAGGGATTTAGGTGTTAATGTGCGAGAGATAAAGGAAAGTCGTGTGAAAATTAGAGCATTTGATGGAGCGCAAAGAAGTGTCATTGGAGAGATCTATCTCACATTGCAAGTGGGGCCGGCTAAATTCCCATCTTATTTCAAGTGATGGATGTATCATCCAACTACAACCTGTTTCTGGGAAGACCATGGGTTCACACGGCAAGAGCGGTTCCTTTCACTATTCACCAATGTGTAAAGTTTGAGTGGGGTCGCACAGAAGTTACCATCCACGGAGAGCTCAGTCACCCCATCCTTTCTGTTAATTCTATCCCAGTCACTGACGAGTTAGACGGAGCTACCTTTCACGTCAAATAAATATTGTTTTTTTAAGGGTTAACTCGATTTTTCTAATTAAATATAATTTCTATTATAGCGATAAATATTTTTCGATATTTTTTTTTTCAAAACTAGGAAGACTTAATTAATTAATGAGTTGCTAATTTATACTAATTTTATTTTTTTTAATCACTAATTTTATCAAATAAGCTAGTCTTGCAAAATTATTGTTTTTTAATTTAATAAATTATGGCTATTTAATAAAAAGAGGTTATAGTTTAAATGGGCCTAATTTGAGCAAGTTTTGAGCAATCCAAGTCTTTTAATTCGGCCAATCCATGCATGCCACATAAGAAACACATGGATTGTGCTTCTTCAAATTCAATCTCATCCGTCCGATTTAATCTAAGGGCCCAATTTAATTCAACATTTATATATATATATTTATTATTATTATTATTATTATTATTATATATATATATAACTCTCGATTAATTTTGACCGTCCGATCAAACGATCAGACGGCCCAAAATAACCAAGACCTTTTAGCCTTCCCAAAATAGACTCCACCGCCCCTATGCTTTCTTCTTTCCCATAATTGCCTTATATACTCTGTATTTTGCCCAGAGATCACGTTCACCCTCCCCTGTCATCTTCCCCAAAGATCACCTCAACAATCTTCATTTTTCCAGAAATCGGATGCTCCAGGCTCCTCTCCATGGCCACCCCCACGTGCTCCCCCATCCCTTTCGTCAGAGAACGTCTCTGGGCCGTCGGAAAAATGCCCCCATCAGTCACTCAACCCTCTCAAATCGACCTGAAAAGATCAATTTTTCTCCCCCTGCATGATTTCTTTGTTGTTTCCTCTGAGAGTTGCGTTTCCAAGAATTCAAATTTTGAATTCTTGGAGCCCAAATTAGCTAGAAAAGGGAACCATTTGGTTCTCATAAAAGGAATCCGAAATTATCCAAAAATAATTCAAAAATCGATCAAGCTAAAACATACTTCAATTTTTTTTAAAGTTCAAAACTTTTTCATCTTTTGGTCCTTCTCTTTCGACCTTAAATTGGAGTCCGGAGAAGAGTGATCGGAATCCTTGATGTTAGAGCCCTTGTTTGCTGCCCCCAGAAAGGTATTGTACCTCGCCCTTATTTTGTTCAGATTCCAATTGGTTCCCTTTTTTGGGTTGATTTTCAACAATTAAAAATGGGTTGTTAATCTGCTTGTCTCCTACTTTTATGTATAGTGAAGTTCTTTTTTCTTTCGTTAATATATATATATATATATATATATATATATTACCTTTGTTGTTGCTTTGATTTGGATATGATAGGTATATATGGATGGCTGAAATGTTAATATCATTTAAGCTTTCTCGACCATAATATAGCCTAATCTAAATTCGAAAAGTGTTGGTTTAATTTTGATTATGAAAAGTGTTTGTTTGATGTTGTAGTTTTAATATTTTTACTTTCTTAGTCGACTCTCCTGTCTATTCTAAATTCGTGGTCATTTGGTTTAACATTCTCAGCAGTCATGTTACGGTGTTGCTATGATTTTCCATTCTAAATATGTTATATTGAGTGTTTGGATGATCTATTTTGGCTGTCTATATCTTTAAATTTAACGAACTTGGTATATGAAACTTTATGGTATGTATAACAAATCAATTTCAAACAGTGAGTGAATTGAATCAGAGACACTTGTCTCATATTGTTTTTTGGCTACTTTCCATCCCAAAGTGGAAACATGTACATAGTAAAACAAAACCAGTACTATGACCCTACTTAAATTGTTTAAGCCTACACCTAGTTGTATTAGTCAAAATAAATTTAAATGACTTTTCTGTCCCTTTCCCCTTCTTTACTTATTTTGATTCAACAGTTTAAATGTCATGTGCCCCTTTTTACTCCGAAGGATCTAGTGGAGTTGTCTCTAAAGTTTATGAAACTATTGGTCTTATAAAAGTTGATATCACTGTCTTGTGTGTATTCATGTTTGTTTGTATATTCACTTTATTGCACCATTTAATTGATCACTAATCTTTATCTTCTTTTCGTCTTCTTATGTTTCATGTACAACGGGAGAGCTGGAGTTTCTACTTTGGAACTCATTATTGGCCTAAGATATTAGGCCAACAACAATTAGTATCATCGCAACGCTTGGAGTCTCACAAATTAGGAGTCCAATGTCTTCTTAGTCTTTCTTTCCTTGTCCTACTTATGTTGTTTTGATATGTTGGCTAACATTTACTTACATGTTTTTGATATATTGCTTGTCTTTCATTTTGAAGATTACTTATGTGAGCTAATATTATTTGTTTATGGATTTAGTTGAAACACTTTTAGAACAAATGATACAAAAAATATTTTCTTAAAAAATGGGTTAGCATTTTTACTTATAACATTCTTTTAGGTCTTTTAAGTTGAAAAGAGGGGGCTTATAGTTTAGAAGTTTCCAAATGAAGTTTCAAAGGGGATAAACTAATATTTGTTTAGGCATAATTCATCGCTTAGACCTCCAAATGAATTTGAAACTAGTTTAAAGGCTAAAGCAATTACCCTTTAGAAATATATTCAAGGCTAAGATATTTACCCTTGAAAATACATATTTTTAAAAAACAAGTAGGGAAGTAGGCCCTTATATTTTATTAACCAAAAAAAAAAATGTAAATTATAAGTTAAGTTGCATTAGTTAGGCCTATTTCTAGGGGTGTTCACGGGTTGGTTTGGATCGGTTATTGGTCAAAACCAAAACCAAACCAACTTAATCGGTTTTAAAATTATCAAAACCAAACCAAACCAAATATAATATACATTTATCGGTTTGGTGATTATCGGTTTCGGTTTGGTTTGGTTCGGTTATTAACCATACACAAAAATAAAAGAAACAATTCATTTAAAATGTGATAAAAGTGACAACAATCCATTCAAAACGAAAAATAGTTAGAATGACTTAAATTACTGAACTTTCGATCACTAAATTTACTATCAATAAANTTTGAAACTAGTTTAAAGGCTAAAGCAATTACCCTTTAGAAATATATTCATGGCTAAGATATTTACCCTTGAAAATACATATTTTTAAAAAACAAGTAGGAAAGTAGGCCCTTATATTTTATTAACCAAAAAAAAAAAATGTAAATTATAAGTAAAGTTGCATTAGTTAGGCCTATTTCATATTCTTTTACATCTCTCATATCCCCTCATGCATTTGATAATTATTTAACATAGACGATACTTTTCAATTAGGTTATTTGTTAATATTTTTTCTTATTTATAAAAGCATAACTTTTTCAAAGAAGTTTTAGTTTGAGTAATATTTCAAATATTATATACCTATTTTATAAACTAAGTGTTTAAAGTTTAAGTTTAAAAATACATACTTTGAGAGTTTAAAAGTGTATTAGTTTAGGTCCAAAAAGTCCTTTTAAAATATTACTTTCAAAAGGAAAAGAAACATTATTTTAGAAAGGGCCAACACAAATGTTAATAGTTTTGTTAGAATTATTACTTTTGTCTTGAAGATACATACGACTTAGCTCATTTTTTAAAAAGTAGGACCAAAGTATTTCAAGTTCAAATTCACAAAAAAAAAGAATATTTTTCTTACTTATACATACTTATCACTACTCATTTCCATTTTTTTTTAGCACAATTGCTCTTCATGCTATTATAAATTTCCCAACTTGTTTTCTTGGTTTTAAAAAAAAAAGGGCTCGTGAAAAAAAAAAAACTTATACAAATTTATTCATTTTGTTATCTTTATTAACCTAAGTTTGACATTTATTAGTTTTAATAATTCCTTAAAGGATTCTTAACCTTTCCCTTTAGGATAATCCAAATCTCTCGCCTAGAATTATATAATTTAAATAGACCAATAAGAGTTACTTTAGCATTATTTAATTCAATATTAGATGCACTAATTCATTATCTTTGAAATGGTTAGGCGAGTTTTTTACCTCCTTTTAAAACTAAAGGTAGAAGAATAAAGATTTGGGGATGGGACGCCAATAATTAGGCCTATTTTATATTCTCTACATCACCCCTTTATGAATATATATATATACATATATGTTATAATCACTTTTTTAAATCAAACATTGCTAAAAACATTTTAATCTTTTAACATGCTATTTCAAAATTTTAGATATGACAACAGGTTCAAATACAAGGTACATACATATATATGTCATACACATAAAGGTATATATTCTATATTTTTCTCTATATAATCTACTATTTTTTTAATCTACTATCCCGAATGTTATTTATTTATTTTTTTATAATTTATTCCTACACTTTACATATATTATTTTACTAAATCTAATCTATCGTTGACTTATCCTTACATGTAAATAAAAATAATAAACATTCACATGTTTTAAACTTTTACATATATATACTACACTTTATAATAAACATGTTTAAGATCACAAACCTTTATTTGTTTATTTTTTTTAGATAACTCCATTCTATATATTTTCATTCAAATTACACATCACATATTACTACATATTTACACCCAACTACTATCTTATTTCACGTCTTAATAAGACGACATATTTTGCAAATTCAACATCTATGTATTTTTAGGATAAGTTTATTATGATACAACTATTTTTTTTTTTACATATGAATTTATCATACATTTTTTTTTTTTTTTACTGTATGATAAACATACTACTATTAATTTTATAGACATATATACGTCGTACCTTGTATTTTACTCTTTTCTTAAAATGATAAAATTTACTTACCATTGATTTTTAAAGAAAAAATAAATAAACAAGTTTTCCTAATCATATTTTCCTAAATTGAGTTTAAGGACTATCTTCGAATAGGCTCTGAGGGATGCTTAACACCTTCCCCTCGAGTAACCAAAACTCTTACTCAGAATCTCAGAGTTTACATTTACATATTTAAAAAATGATTTTCCTAATATTTTCCTTAAAATTTAGGTGGCGACTCTAAAACTAAAAACAATTTTTTTTCAAAATCAGAGTGACAGTCATATTATGTTGTGAACTGTTTCGACTGGTTCAAAATAGGGTGCGACATTGAGTAGCCTCTAAGAATTCTAATTGAAACTGAACACACCTTCTAGAGTCTCAATTCGAATTGAATACGTCTTGTAAAGTCCCATATAATTTCAATGTCTACAAATGCCCCCTGCTTTCAGGCTTGTCGGAGTGTAGACTTGATGAAACTTAGAGACGAGGCTTGAAGTACTCATTCTTCCACCTTTGCAACTTCAGATTTTCAAATTTAATTTATGAGAGAAGAGATGAAGGGCAGATTTGGTCCCACTGGGTGTGCCAATTTGTTTGCAATATATTTAAAGTGACAGAAAATAAATTACAATCACAAAAAATGAAGAAACATAATTTTATTCATCAAGATTACGGGTACAATTCTATTGATCCCTTGATTTTACTCTCCTAAGATTTATCCATGATTCGATGGATGTTAGTGCCGTATTTCTCGAATTTGAATGATTTGGACTTGATTTCTATAATTCGAGGGCCGTTAGTGGCGAACTTCTCGAATTAAGATGATTTGGATTTGATCGCTTTATAAATATTCATGAATTTGCGGAATATTTGAGATCTTGATCTCTAAAAATACCCAAGAGTTTGTGGAATATTTTGAGATGCCTCTTAAGAGAATTTAATACCCTTTATATAGGCATAAACTAGGGTTTATTGAGTAGCCTCTAAGAATTCTAATTGAAACTGAACACACCTTCTAGAGTCTCAATTCGAATTGAATATGTCTTATAGAGTCTCACAAAATTTCAATGTCTACACGCATAAATAGACAAAAAAAATCCATTGATCATCGATATAAGAGACCATTTTTTTTTGGTAATAAGATATAAGAAACTTAACAGTACCTACGACAATATTATAATTAATTTGTCACTATAAAAATACATATGGCTTACAATAAATCACTAGTACCAACTGATTAAAATATATGTGTGATTATTAATTGTTAGAACGTCGAGACAAATTAAATTAGGGACCATTCTCCCACTATAATTATTATTATTACTATATATGTTTTCTCTATTTGTTTTCTTTGGTACATAAGATTTAACATGAGATTTGTACAAAACGGACCTATAAAAATGACTTGGCAAGGAATAGGATCTTATCTATATGTAAAAACACGTTTTTCCTCACATAATAAGGGGACCATATTATTAATTGCAAAAGCTAGGGGTCAAAAAGTACAAAAATAAATAAATAAATTATCTATCTCTCTCTATATATAGTAATTGTTGAATCCTTTAAATTTTTTGCATATTTACTTTTTTGTATTTTGAATTTTGTTAATGAAAACTTCTAACTTCACTAATCTGATAGAGCTATATGAGAGTGCTAGATGACCAGAAAAGGATCTCTCTCTCTATATATATAATATAATGATATATTTGAACTGCTCAATAAGTAAAAAGATATGTGAATTCAAATTTATAATGTATAAATCTGAAATTTATGATTAAAAATGAAAAAGTATGTACCACTACAGCTACGAGAATTCTTGTCTTTTGTATAGTCATTTTACAATGGTATATATACATGTTGTATTATAATAATTTGGAGATATTTTGATTTTTTATTTTTTTTTCTATTTGTAGAACACGTTTATTTTCACACACGATATATCTATAATTTTTATAATATGGTTCAGTGGGGGCTATTGCAAGGTTTTGGAAAGGGGAAAAGGAAAAATAAAAAAGAAATACCTTTCAAAACAAACAAGTAAAATAACACAACAGTTTAGAAGCAAAAATATTTTTTTCTTTTTGTTTTTATTAGTGACACTTATGGATTATTGCATTTAGAAAGATCTTAATTTAATTATGTGTTTCTTTTTTTCTTTTCTATTCTATACTTTGTATATTTTACAAAATACTTTTTTTAAAAAATAAAAATAAAATAAAGACTCATAGACCCACTTTGGCATTTTTATATGATTCATGATGATTCTGACAGATACTGAAAAATAATGAAAACAAATGTTACAAATTAAAGCTGAAAATTACCAAATATAGTTATAGTCACAGAGACATATTTTTGGCATTACATAATAAAATGTAAACTTTAATTTGTCTGCTATATAGGATATACTCCTTGTGAAGCTCTACTGTTTAGGTGCATGAATCATATCCTAAAATGTTTTCAGTTTATCACGTGTTGAGATAGATTCAAAATTTAAAAAGTATATTTTTTTACGATAATTTTGAGTAATTCTATCCATTTTAACTATGATAATTTTAATAATTACTTTTTTTTATTCGTTGAAATTCAGTTCAATCTTTATAAAGTTTTCGAGATATGTCCTTACGAAATTTTGATATAACATGCGAAGTTGATTAAGCGAGAAGTCGTGATTGAGAAAATCCCATCCAATAGTCCCTCTATGCTACTAATGCCCCGAAGATGGGACGGAAAGCTCCAGACGAAGACAACATATAAGTACTATTATGGTGAAATTATCTATTACACACTTAAATTATGCGAGAGTTCTATCATCCTCACAGACTATTTAGTGATAGGTTATTATTGAATGTTATAGTTTTTTCTTTTCCTTATAGTGGATAAAAATTGCTCAAGATTGTATTAAAAATAAAGAAAACAATTCAATATAGGACATGTAACATGGTGCGGTGATGTCCTAATTCCATTCACCAATTAAATTTAATTAACTGCATATAATTTAACTATTAAACCTAACTAACATGCCACTTGATAGATTTTTAACATGTGTTGTATTATTTTTTAATACTAAAATGTCTTAGGTAACCCATTCAAATCCTAAAGTGTACGAATAATTAATTCAATATCACAAGTAACTTAAAAAGCTTAAAATTCTAAACTTATAAAATTATGAATTTATCGTTACGTAATGTATTTATTCTAATATAAGTGATATCTAGGTTACTTCTCGCGCATCTCATATTTTGATGATTTTTAGAACACTTGTTGTCCTAGAAAATTATCAAGAGAAGAATATTATGAATCAATAATTCTTTCATCCATAGATTCATCTAGTAGTATATAGAGGTAATTTTTAATCTTATATACATAATATAATTTTTTGCAAGGGTAATCGCATCGGTTGAACATACATGTAATCTCTCAAATGAGGGTCACCAATGGCAGAGGCGGATTCAGGATTTTCATTCAGGGGATTTAAAAAATAAAAGTATAAATGTGTGATTAAGCCAACAAAACACAATTCCAAAAAAAGTAGTAGTATATAATTTATAGGTACAAAAAGTTAATTCAGTTACAAAAGACCTTTTAGCACGTTTGAATTTTTTTGGGTTTAAATCTACTCTTTTAGCACTTTTTTTTTACAAAAAAAATAAAATGAAAAATTAGTCTTGAAACTAAATGAAGAGAAGCTTAAAAAAACATTATTTAAAAAAAAAAA